>NC_045594.1:13457382-13531036 GCF_009819795.1 Aythya fuligula
CCTGGGCAGTGGCTCCCTCTGCTGAGTGAGGGGTGTTTGGCTGTGTGACTCTGTGTGCATCTTCCCTGTTCAATACCCAGGAGACAAAACCAGCAGGTGGATCATGCGTGTCTGGGCAGAGAAAAAAGGAAGCATCTCCTCCTGCTTCACCCTTTGTGCACAGCACTCCCTGTCAGAATCAGACACCACCAGCTGCCACGCTGGGCAAGGGAGAGAAGCAGGCATGGGCAGGCAGGGCGGACCCAACCCAGTGCAGAGGCTGTGGTGTCGATGAGGTAGAGCCTGTCCTCACAGCCCTGTGCCATCTGCCCTGCACAGACAGCAGAGGGACAAGAGCTCTGGAGTTTAAGAAGCATTTGGAATGTGCTCCTGGTCATATGGTAGGAGCCTGGGGGCAAGACCTGTGTGGAGCCAGGAGTTGGACTTGATGATCCCTGTGGGTCTCTTCCAACTCAGGATATTTTATGATTCTCTTATTCTGTGCCTTCTTCCACAGAGGAAGGTAGAGGGGGTCTGCAGCAAATGTGTCTACTGACACAGAGATTTAGGGTTCAGACACCCCATATTCTCAGCCCCCCAGGTTATACATGCCGTGACAGAAGCTGTGAGGGGAAGAGAGAAGACCAGGGGCTGCTGCAAGGAAGGCGCCTGCACTGCAGGGGATGGCAGGGAGGGAGCAGCTCCCTCTCACTGCCTGCCCATGTCCCTGCTGCCTGCAGCTGTCCTGCCAGCAGCTCTTTCTCTGTCCCCACGGCTCCTCCCATCCATGCTCACAGCCCCCATCCCACCTGCTGTGTGCCCAGCTCTGCCCTGCAGAAACCTCCTGGGGATGGGGACAGCTCCGGGGACATCTCCCTGTCTGCAGCTCCTAAAGAACAGCTCAGAAAAGTCCTGGTGCAGCCTGTAATCAGAGAGAAGGGAAGGGATACTCTCAGGTTCATCACTGACGTGTTCATGTCTCGTTTAAACGCAACAGGAAGCTCCATCACCTGTGCAAACCCAGCCAGGCAGACCCTCTCTTCTCTTTGCAGGCAGACCCTGCCTTGCCCTTCCTCTGTCCAAGGCTGCCAGGCAGCACCTTCTCCTCCACACCGCACAAGCCACGATAGGCATCCTGGCAGCTCCTGGCCAGGCAGAGATGCCCCGCAACCAGGAGCCCCTTCCAGGAACCTGCCCTGCACTGTCCTGCAGCCAGAGACTTACCGTGGGCAGAGCTGTGAAGGTTTCTCCTGCACTGAGCTCTCCTCTTCCCACACCCTCCAGTCTGTCTGGAATCCCTTCCTGCCTGGGTGCCTGCAGTCAGAGTCCCCAGCCCTGCTGCGCTGTGCAGAGGAGCTGCTCCTGGGCACAGCTGTCTCTCTGCACCACGACCCTCTTGCCACGAGCTCTCTCTGTCCCACGAGCCCAGCCCAGCTCAGCAGCACAGCACCAGACCAAGGCACTGCAATCACCCCTCTGGGGGCTTTGCTGATGAGCCCACGAACCTCAGGCACTCAGACACAATTGAAGACATCTCTCCAGAAGTCCAAGTCAGAGGCAAGTTTCCTGCAGTGTCCCCCTGAGGGCCAGCACTGACACAGCCTCCCTTGGAGCTCGTTAGAGCAGAACCCTGGAGGCAGTGAGGACAAGGAGACAAAGGCAATGTGAAGGTGACACTGATGTGGAGGAAAACTGGATGTGTGTCACCAAGCTCCAGGGCCAGACCTTGACCTCAAGCACTTGGGAAGGGAGATCCTTTCCCTTGACCAGTTGCTCAGGCCTCTTTGTGGTGCAGTAGGAGATGGGGATGTGCATGGCCAAGTGCAGGAGAATGGTACAACCCCTGCCTGCTTCATGGTTGAGGGCGAGGAGGCAATGAGGCCCTGGTACTTTAACGATCAGCTGTCTCCTCACAGGCCTCAGTGGCAGAGACAACAACCTAGCCATGGGCACAAAGACCTGGGTCCTGCTGGCACTCTCAGTCTTGTCACAGCCCTTAATCCTTTCCACAGCAGCCTTTCCTAAGGACTCTCATAGATGCAACTCTTTCCCTGCTGGCTGCAGTCCCTTCTGTTGGTGGTCTCTTATAGATCTCAGCTGAGTCTGATAACTCAAATCTTCTTGGTGGCCATGCTCCTCGTAAGGCAGCTCTGTAGGAAGCTGGTCTGGTTCCTGGTGAGCAGGCACCACTGCTCGTATGGCATCCCTTGTGGTGCCCAGGCCCTCCTCCTCCTGGCCACTGCTCACTTAGCAGGGTCCCAGTCTGCCCTGATGTGTGGGGTTCCTCTTTCTCCGGTGCAGGACTAAGCTCTTCTCCTTGTAAATGCCAAGAGGTTTCTGTAGGCAAAATTCTGTATTTTTTCATTGTTCACCCACATTGATGCTCCATTCTGTTAACAGCTATTGTCTGCAGGCAAACAGTTCCACCTTCATGTGATTGTCCTGTCTCTGACAAGATCGCAGCATCGGGAGCTGTAGGAAAGTTTGGATAATGCAGGAGTAACCAGCTGAATGGAATTGCAGCACAGAGTCACAGAAGGGTAGGGGATGGAAGGATGCCAGGTTCTACCTCTTCTGTGCTTCCTTCTCATGCATGCTCTTAGTTTGTCTGGAGCTTTGTGCTGAATTTTATGGGGCTGTGCAGGTCTAAATTAGAAGGGCTAATGGAAGGTGATTAAGGGATTGGAGCATCTCAATCCCATCCAATGGGATCCTAGCCTGAATCAAGAGGAGTGTGGACAGCAGGTTGAGAGAGGTGATCCTCCCCCTTTATGCAGATCTGGTGAGGCCACACCTGGAATAGTGTGTGCAGTTCGGGGCTCCCCAGTACAGGAGGGGCATAGAATGTCTAGAGAGGGTCCAGCACAGAGCCAGGAAGGTGATTAAGGGATTTGAGCATCTGTCCTCTGAGGAAAGACTAAGCACGCTGGACCTGTTTAGCCCAGAGAAGAGGAAATTGAGAAGGGATCTTATCAACCTCTACAAATACCTGAGGGGACAACGTAAAGAGAATGGTGCCAAACTCTTCTCAGTGGTGGCCAGTGATAGGACAAGGGGTAATGGGTACAAATTTAACCACAGGAGGTTGCATCACCAAATGAGGAAGAACTTCATTGTTTGCGTGACAGAGCACTGGAATAGGCTGCCCAGAGAGGTTTTCTCACCCAGAGAGGTTTCTTACACTGGAACAGGCTGCCCTGTTTGAGCAGGGGTGTTGGATTAGATGATGTCTGCATGTCCATTCCAACTTCAATATTTCTGTGATTCTGTAAGAAAAGGGTCATTTAATTAAAAAATAATAATTATTCTCTACTTCCCATCACTGAGTGATGCTCAGTAATGTTCTGGGAAGCAGGGCCTGCATACACGTAGTGGCTGTAGGGAAGGATAGATGTCTTCATAATGAAGGCCCCCTCTCTCCCTCCCCTTTCCCACCTTTTGTTGCTGAGTGTGACCTCATATGGTATGGAATATCCCTGTGGTTGGTTTAGGTCAGCTGTCCTGGTGATGTCCCCTTCCCACTTCCTGCCTATCTGCACCCTACTGGCTCTGGGGGATTTGGAGGTAGACTTGATGTGCCAGTATTGCTCAGCAACAGACCAAACAGTGGGATGATATCAGGGCTGTTCTAGAAAAAAGTGCCAAGCACAACACTGTTTGGGCCACTGCGAGGAAAGTTAACTACCCCAGCCAGACTCAGTACTTTCCCGCAGGTACCAGATACCCCTCTCTGTGGCGGTCCACTTGCCTGGTTGACATAGAAGATCTTCCTTGAAAGGAAACCTTTCCTTGATGCTTGACAAGTGTCACCTTCAGAGGGTGATGCTATGTGCTACTTTTCCAATTCCTCTGTCAATCATCCCTTCTCTACAGGGGGATCCCAGCTGCTTGGCTTCCCTGCCCTCTAAGTCCAGGCTACTGGCCCCGTTCTCCCAGCACTGGAGCAGCCAAGTGACAATGTGCTCCCTGGACGAAGTCTGAAATCTTTTCACACATCTCATAGCTCACCCTGGGATAGGGATCGTGTGGTTACTGATGCTCTTAGGATCCCTTCCTCTTTGCTCTCCTGTTCCCACAATGGCCTAACATCAGTATAGCCTGCCTCATCTCCTTCTTCCTCTTTTCTTCTCTGGGTAGGAGTTTCTTTCCTTTCAAAACAACCTGACTTTCAAATCCACTGTCTTTCACAGTAACGGATGGATTGAGCTCCAGATGGGCTTTGGCCCTTCTATATTCGTCCCCGTACAGCCCCATAACATTTAGTACACAGCTCCAGACAAACTGACAGCATGCATGAGAAGGAAGCACAGAAAAGGTGGAACCTGGCATCCTTCCATCGCCTAACCTTCTGTGACTCTGTGCTGCAATTCTATTCAGCTGGTTACTCCTGTATTATCCAAACTTTCCTGAAAGTCCTGATGCTGCTGTCTTATTAGAGAGCGCACAATCACACAAAGGTTGAACTGTCTGCCTGCACACATGAACATCTGACATGATGTCGATGCAGAGCTTGATAGTGTGGTTTAGTGATGGACTTGTCATTACCGAGGTGAAGTTCCATGACCGGGGTTACAGGTCCTCAGCCTTCTATGTTCCCTCTAAGCACTTTTACATTCCTGATGGCCTCATCCTTAAGAGTCTGATGGTATCATCAACCATGGGGCTTGCCAACCTCGATGGCCACACCCCCACATGTCCCCCTTCTTTATGTCAACCATCTTCTTGACACAAATATTACTCCATATATCACACACCCCAATGGGACTAGTTCAGAGGCTATGTGCATCCTCGGCTTAGACTGCATCAGGAGAGGGAACTTCAGTGTTTCAAGAGGGCACCACCGGTGGGGCTTTGGCAGAGCTGCCTTGGAGACAAAGGACATGAAACAGTTGTCTACCTTGCTTGGCCTTCCACAGAATCCTTCTGTTGGGGGTTTGCTAGGCCAGAGCACCAACCTGTGCCAGGTTCCACTGCTTCTACATGCAGGAGAAAACAGTGGGTGTGAAAATCAGGCTCCTGAGAATGGAAAAGAACTACTGCCCAGAAAAGAAAGGAGGGAGAGGAATGTTGATCTATGAAACCTTGACATAAACTTCCCCATGAGACGGTACTTCCAAGATCCAAAAGGGTACAGGTGGGGTTTTAAAGGATGTTAAAGAGCTGTCTACCTTGCCCAGTCCCTGGGAGGACCCTTCCATTTGTGGACTTGTTGAAGGTCAAAGAAGAGCAGGTGCAGATGGTTACCACAATGTTCTACCAGTTGGGGACAGGCTGGAGATCAGTCAGTAATGAACAATTGCACTGTGCATAGTTTGTTTTGTACATAATAATAATAGCACTAAAAATAATTACTATTATAATTCTTTCTCTACCATTTCAGTCCTTTCAACTGCCCTGACCTCAACCAATAAGCATGTGGGGGGGTTGGTGTGAGCTAACTGCTGTGTGGTGCTGAGCTGCCTGCCAGGTTAAAGCACATCATGTTTGACAACCACAGTCCAACAGCACAAACCACACTTCTAAAAATCTTGTGTTCAGAGAGGAGCAGTAGATGATCAGTTCAGTCTGCCTCAATGAGCACACCCCAGCAGAGACCCTGCTGCCTTCGGGAGCTGTCAGCCCTGAGGCCTTGGGGACACCTCAAGGGAGCCCAAGGGCACAGAGCAAGCGATGCCATGGTCGGGTGCTGTGCTGCTGAGCTGGGCCGGGCTCCTGGGCCCAAGGGCAGCTCCTGGCAAGCGCTGCAGAGAGACAGCTGTGCCCAGGAGCAGCTCCTCTGCACAGCGCAGCAGGGCTGGGGGCTCTGACCGCAGCTGGCACACAGAGAGGAGAGAAGGAGAGAGGGCTTGGAGGCACTGAGGAGCGCAACAACAGAGGGCAGCGTGTGGCAGGACACATCTGCAGGCTCTTGACACCGTGAGGCTCTGGCAGCAGGGCACTGCAGGTGGGGTTGCCAGAGGGGTCTTGTACAGCTGGCACATCCGATGGCTGATAGCATCTGTCAGGGTCGTTGTCTCTATTTCTACAAAAATGAGTAGAAAATGCTGTATAGAATAACATTTATGATTGCATATTTCAAGAGGAAGACCAAGAGAGGGGGTACCTGAAAGGGAAGAATTTTTCTGTAGCCTGTGCTTGCAGATTCCTGCAGTGGAGGGGAGACATGGTTTCATGGTAATGGATTGACATTATTGTAGTGGAGACTGAGACTCCAAGAGAATTTCAGTGAGAGTGCTGGTTGTCTGCAATGAAGTTTATAAAGTTCCTTTCCACACCTCAGCCCAGAAACTGCATCAACATCATTTTGTGGTCCTCTCAGGTTTTATCCTAGATGATCTTTAAGAGCTGCAAGCTCCCCGATTCCTAGTGCTGGGAGACATCCCTGTTTTTGGGAGGTCTCTGCCAGCTTGAGGTGAGCACAGATCATTTGCAAAGAGCAGGAGCTGCATTGTCTGCAGGCAGAGCTGCAGCACAGGAGGGTCTGCTGAGTGTCCGTCTGTCCCTCCCTGGCCTTGCCTCCCCTGGCAGCAGCACGCTGGCATTCCTCCTGGCTTCTCCAGCTGGCCGTGCTGCTGCTGGTCTTGTTCCCAGGCTGGCTGGGGATGGGGGTTTCACATGCCCAGGTAGTGAGCCCTCGGTGTGCTTGAGTGAAGGGGAGTACGGGGACAGGGTGAGGGGTGTGGAGATGTGCACTTTGAGCCTGGATTCCTCTGCTCTCAGCAGTGTCTTTGTTCTTTTCAATCAAACATGTGAGTACAACTTTCGTGCAGCTCTCACAGGGCAGCTGAGACCGTACTTGATGGACGGACTGGCTGTCCTCCCTGAAGAACACTGTGCACTAAAGTGACAGTCTCTTTTTCTCTGATAATGATCTACAAGGATTCCCTTTGAGTCCAGCAGAAATAACCAGGGTTTGTGACTTGGAAACACTCCTCAGGAGTGGTGGGACAGCTGAAACAAAAAACTCAAAAAACAAAAATTTAAAATAAAATTAAAAAAAAGCCTCCACAACTCTGCTTTGCAGTTTGGTGAACTGGGAGCAAACCCGGGGAAAACCTCTTTGAGATCAGGAGGGAAGAGAAACTGACATTTCCCCATGTTCCTCTTCACCTCTTGCTGTAGGACAGGACTGATTCCTGCACTGCCCACAGTAGAGCCCCCTGTTCCAACAGACAGCCTCAGGCAGAATGAATCAGGATGCATGAAAGGGATCTGCCAAATGTCTGCCAGAAAGTGCACAATATAGGTGATGATTTTAAATGAGAAATTGAATTAATTTCCTTCTGATAAATTTCTTGTACTTTATTACTCTCATCCTCTTCTTTGTTCAGGACCACATCCCGAAAAAAGCAGATGTCCAACAGAAGCACCATCACTGAATTCCTCCTGCTGGCATTCGCAGACACGCGTGAGCTGCAGCTCCTGCACTTCGCACTCTTCCTGGGCATCTACCTGGCTGCCCTCCTGGGCAACGGCCTCATCCTCAGCGCCGTAGCCTGCCACCACCGCCTCCACACCCCCATGTACTTCTTCCTCCTCAACCTCGCCCTCCTGGACCTGGGCTGCATCTCCACCACTCTGCCCAAAGCCATGGCCAATGCCCTCTGGGACACCAGGGCCATCTCCTATCAAGGATGTGCTGCACAGGTCTTTTTCTTTCTCTTCTTCATATCAGCAGAGTATTATAACCTTACTATCATGGCCTACGACCGCTACGTTGCCATCTGCAAGCCCCTGCACTATGGGAGCCTCCTGGAGAGCAGAGCTTGTGCCCAGATGGCAGCAGCTGCCTGGGGCAGTGGCTTTCTCAATGCTGTCCTGCACACGGCCAACACATTTTCCCTGCCCCTCTGCCACGGCAATGCTGTGGACCAGTTCTTCTGTGAAATCCCCCACATCCTCAAGCTCTCCTGCTCAGATTCCTATCTCAGAGAAGTTTGGGCAGTTCTGTTTAGTATCTTTTTAGCATTTGGTTGTCTTGTTTTCATTGTGCTGTCCTATGTGCAGATCTTCAGGGCAGTGCTGAGGATGCCCTCTGAGCAGGGCCAGCACAAAGCCTTTTCCACTTGCCTCCCTCACCTGGCTGTGGTCTCCCTCTTCATTAGCACTGGCATATTTTCCTACCTGAAGCCCCCCTCCATTTTCTCTCCATCCCTGGACCTGGTCGTTGCACTTCTGTACTCAGTGGTGCCTCCAGCCCTAAACCCCCTCATCTACAGCATGAGGAACCAGGAGCTCAAGGACGCAGTGAGGAAACTGTTTCCATACATTCTTCTTAAGCATCCATGATGTGTTAAGAAAATGTATTTTTAATAATATGCAAATAATTTGATTTACATTATATCATATCATTTTTATCGTTACTAGTGTTTTCATAACATTATCATTAATAAGAATCCCAAGAGAAATCAAAGTGTATTTGGGAAAATGACACAATTTTTTACATTAGTTTTCTTTGTTAGTATTTGAACAATATTTCATTTTGTTTTTAATAATCTCATTCTTACCATTCAGAATTTTACATCTTTTGTAAGGTTTGACCACATCATCTATTGCACATACAGAACCGGGCTTCCTTGATAGATAAAGACAAGAAAGAACTCAGTGGAAATTCATTGGTTTCAGTTTCCTTCTCTTCCTATCTCCTCTGGAGCTGGGGGAGCAGTCCCAGCATCCAGGAGGGGCTCAGGGCCAAGAGCTCAGCTGCCACAGGTAGGAGCAGTGTATTTGGATTAGACCTTGAGGATCTAGGTGACAGTCCTGTCCCCTCTATATCAGAGCTGGCACAAAGCCTTTTCCACGTGCCTCCCTCACCTGACCATGGTGTCTGTCTCCCTCAGGCCTGTCATCATTGCCTGCCTGAAGCCCTCCTCCATCTCCTCCCCATCTCTGGACCTGGTGGTGGCAGTTCTGTACTCAGTGGTCCCTCCAGCAGAGCACATCCTCATCTGTAGAATGAGGAGCCAGGAGCTCGAGCATGCCCTGTGGATATAGATCACTAGATGTGTCTTGGATACAAGAAATTTTTGATCTGCTTCAGCACATGTCTTATAATGCAAATAATTGGCTTAATACCAGTATAACTGTTTTGTTTTGTTTTGTTTCTGGTTGTGTTTGTGCATATTCTTATTACATTAATTCAGCTAATGAACACCCATTAAGATGATATAGATGTACCTGTTGAATATAGCTCATACACTCTGTGCATGTGAAGCCATGCTCTCTGTGAATTTAACCTTAAGGAAGTTAAGATTTAACTACCGTTTTTGTCTGACATCTTTCCTCTGAGGCCAGGCCTGGCTCTGCAGGGGCAGTGCCCGTGTGCAGAGGTGCAGAGGAAAAGAGTCCCATCCCAGCAGCACGGCCAGGGAGCACCAGCGCTTGGGGCATGCAGAGCTGCTCTCTTGCCACTGCTGCCCTGTCCTGTTGAGCCCTGCTGGTGGGGTCAGGCCCGGCTGCTCCTGAAGCTTGGTGCCAGCGCTGCTGTGGGGCTGTGCTGGGACTTTAGGCAGGGACAGGCAGTGGGCACGGCAGTGGCACAGCTGGCCTCCACTGCAGCACTTCCCTCCTAAGGGGGGATCTCCTCCGAGGTGGACTGAGCAGAGCTCAAGTGCTCAATCTGGTGTGAGCAGGCAGAGGACAGCTCTGCAGCCCCAGGACACTGGGCACCACAGCCCCCTCGCTCTGCAGAGCAGCACTGCTAGCTGGGGCTGGAGCTTAGAGGGTGCTTCCCCTGAGTGTCTTCTAGACTGGCTTCCGGCTTCTGGATGTGAGTGTGATCTTCACTGTGCACAAGGAGCTGAGAGACCACCAACAGGCACGGGGCTGGAACATTGTCTGCAAGGTCCCTCCTGCCCTAGCACCTCCCAGGACTGGCACGGAACTGGCTCCTGTGTCTCAGAGAGCCTGGGAGCCCAGCAGGTGTGCCATGGGCTTGGAGGATCACAACCAGATCAATTCTACCTGGGCAGGTCCTGGCCCAAAAAGGGGGTGTTTTGTAGGTGTGGTATTATAAGCTCAGTCGTGCCTCAGAAGCACTAAGTCCAGCAGGAAGTGAAAGGCTATTGAAGGGCCTGTGAGTTGACTGCTTTCTGAATTAGCTGACAGGTCACCCTTAACTCCTGGCTGGGATCTGTGCCTTTAGGCTCACATCTGCCGGTGTCCATGGAAGGGCAGCGGAAGGCACTTGCTGTGCATGTAGTTTCTGAGATTGGTTCTTTCTAAGTACCTGGTAGGCCCCATAGTGGAAGAGGTCTTGGATAGGGGTTGTCATGTCAGAGGTGTCAGCTTTTGCCTGAAGTCATCCTTTAGGACTGCTTTCAGTTTTCGACACAGAGGGGGCCACTGCCACCAAGACGCTTGGGGCAAACTGAACCATGCATGAGGGTTTGGAAAAAGATAGTCTGGGTGCACAGAAGCCATTCAGTATCTAAAAGTTGGAGGCAGGAAACAAAATTTTGAGGTGGTACAAGAGCTGCTGGGCACATTGTGCAGGGTTCAGCTACAGCCTTTGTGTTCTTTTCCATCCTGACTTAGAGGTCATGTCAGTTTCAAAAAAGGTGTAGCCAACAGATGTGAGGCAGATACTTTGAGATCATGAAAGCCATCAGAAAGCTGCCCCTAAGAAGATGACTGATATGGCGAAGTCAGGAAAAGCCTGGCCAGGAGAGATGTGAGATTTGAGGGAGGAAAGAGGAGCTTGGCCAGCAGAAATTAATGATTTCTGTGAGGTTAGAACATTCAGGCAATGTTGATTTTGCTGTAACACTGACTTAAAATAGTCATGTAAAGCCCTTGCACTATTTTAACCCGTGACATTAATCCCCAAACCTAAATGCTACCCCACATCCTGACAGGAATCCACTATTCTTATGCCTGACCTCAAAGTATCCCTTCAAGACAAAACACAGCCTATAGCCGCTTCCCTTTATCTTGAGACTCTTGCTCATCCTGATCTGATCAGCTTGTGGGCCAGAAGGAGGAGATGGGTGGGGATGCTCTGAGGAGCTCATCTCTGCCTCAGGATCTCCTGCCCAAGCAGGAGCAATGTGACTGTGGCAGGGACTTTGAGGTCACTTCTGTCTCTGCACTTGATAGGGCAGCAGCAGGAACGTGTCACAGAAAGGGACTATGAGGTCACTTGTGTCTGGAGGTGGCAGGTCACCCTTGACATAGACCTGGGAGCTGCACTTTTGGGCTGACATGTGGCAGTGGCCCTGCTAGGCCAGCAGAAGGCACCTGCTTGGCATGCTGACTGGGGGATCCCCTCTGCCTACACACCCAGGAGGACCCAGGCAGAAAGAAGGCCCCAACATGGGTTGTCCTGTCCCTCCTGCTTGAGTCCATGACTGGGCAGCAGCAGGCACAAGGCTTGGCTGTGTCTAGCCAAGTAGCTGCAAGGCCAGCAGTAGGCCCCTGGCTTGGAAGCTGCTGCTGAGATGACTTGTGTCTGCTTGGCCGACTGGATGCAAGAAGGCTGGCGGGTTGGGATGCCTACTTCAGGAGTGGTTTCCTACCTGATGGAGCTTTCTGTGCTAGTAGAAAAGAACAGGAGAGAAAAAAACTGCCACAAAGTGTTCCATGGAAGGCTGGCACTTGTCACAAGAAGGGAGAAATGTCTCTCAAAGGGTCATGCTGTGGTGCCAGAGGTCACCCTCTGATGAGACCCTGGCTTTGTGTTTCAGTGAAGAGCTGGTGAGGGTTGACAAGACATCGGTGAAAGCAAGGCATGAAAGCAAGATGCTGAACTGAGATGGATGTCTCAAGACTTCAAGAAAATAGGGCAATGTGTGGGACAGCAATGGAAAGCCTGCAAAGGAGAAGGCAGAGGGTGCTAGCAAGAATGGAAGGTCCCAACAGCCCTGAGGTTTTTGTCCTCTTGACTAGAGCTTAGGAGGAGAGATGTTATATTCATTGTGATGGGGTCTCATGGATTCCTTACAACCATGTGCAGCAGCTAAGAGGCTTCACACCACTGTTGTTCTCATGGCATCACACTGCCCACCACATCCCACAGACCCCAGCAAGAGCCTTGAGACAGATGTAGGGGTGCAGGGTCTCCCCTCCCACTTCCAGGGGTCAGGCCTTGGCTCTTCTGCATCACCAAAACCAACCAAGACTTCCCTCAGCACAGTGCTTTGCCTGTCTTTAACCATGGCCTCCAATTATCTACCCTAACTAGTCCCTGGGGAGGCTTTGTTAGTAACAGCCCTCATTGGGGCCCATTAATACTCCAAGTCACTCCAGCTTTTCCTTCTGACTTTACTTTCTCTAGCAGTTGCATCATTCTCCTCTCAGTACCTGAGCTTCATAGACTCAGCACCACAATACACCATGGAACTCTTTAAATGCAGAAATTCCTAACATCTCCTCCATAGTTTTCTTCAAGCCTTCACGCCTTGTGCAGCTAATTGCAGAGTTTGCATGACGTAGTTAAGGGAAAAGATTGCACAAAGCACATAATAAAAATATTTTCTTGATTCAAAGGCTGAATGTTGTTGCATTTCAGTTTGGAGCATCATTCTTCTATTGCTATTGATCCAGGGTGACTTCTTTGGAGACCTCCATCGGGAGGAAAAGCAAAGTCTGGAGGTCTGACACCTCCACTGCCAGCAGTGGTCTTTGTCCCTGTAACTGCAGCCCAGCCCAGCACATGAAACCCTTTCTAAGACAAGTCAGGGGTTCCTTGGGAAAAAATTAAAGTAATAAATAAAATAAAATAAAATATAATAAAATAAAATAAAATAAAATAAAATAAAATAAAAAAAAAAAAAAAAAAAAAAAAAAAATAAAATAAAATAAAATAAAATAAAATAAAATAAAATAAAATAAAATAAAATAAATTAAAATAAAATAAAATAAATAAGATTGAAATGACCATTGGATTTTGAGAAATTCAGCCTGAATCTCAGTAGACTCCTGGATATCCATGTACTCTCTTAGTTCGTCTGTGGAAAACTCAGGGTGAAAAATAAAGAAAATATATCTTTATTGGCTGCCTATATAAATTTTTTATATAAATAAAATTTGATATGATCATTGGGATCTGAGAAATTTTAAATGAATCTTAGTAGACAACTGGACATCCATGGACTATCTTGGGTCATCTGAGGGAAACTGAGGGTGAAAAATAAATCATAGAATCATAGAATCATAGAATATCCTGAGTTGGAAGGGACCCTTAAGGATCATCAAGTCCAACTCTTGACACCGCACAGGTCTGCCCAAAAGTTCAGACCATGTGACAAAGTGCACAGTCCAATCTCTTCTTAAATTCAGACAGGCTCGGTGCAGTGACCACTTCCCTGGGGAGCCTGTTCCAGTGTGCAACCACCCTCTCTGTGAAGAACCCCCTCCTGACGTCCAGCCTAAATTTCCCCTGCCTCAGCTTAACCCCGTTCGCGCGGGTCCTATCACTGGTGTTAGTGGAGAAAAGGTCTCCTGCCTCTTGACAACCCCTTATGAGGAAGTTGTAGACTGTGATGAGGTCTCCCCTCAGCCTCCTCTTCTCCAGGCTGAACAGGCCCAGTGACCTCAGCCGTTCTTCGTACGTCTTCCCCTCCAGGCCTTTCACCATCTTCGTAGCCCTCCTCTGAACACTCTCCAACAGTTTCATGTCCTTTTTATACTGTGGTGCCCAGAACTGCACACAGTACTCGAGGTGAGGCCGCACCAGCGCAGAGTAGAGCGGGACAATCACCTCCCTTGACCTACTAGCGATGCCGTGCTTGATGCACCCCAGGACACGATTGGCCCTCCTGGCTGCCAGGGCACACTGCTGGCTCATATTCAACTTGCTGTCTACCACGACCCCCAGATCCCTCTCTTCTAGGCTGCTCTCCAGCGTCTCATCGCCCAGTCTGTACGTGCAGCCAGGGTTTCCCCGTCCCAGGTGCAGGACCCGGCACTTGCTCTTATTGAACTTCATGCGGTTGGTGATCGCCCAGCTCTCCAACCTATCCAGATCCCTCTGCAAGGCCTTTCCACCCTCATTTGAGTCCACAACTCCTCCAAGTTTGGTGTCATCAGCAAACTTGCTCAAAATACCTTCTATTCCTACATCCAGATCGTTTATAAAAATATTGAAAAGTACCGGCCCTAAAACCCATGCAGCACTACAGTCTGCACAGAGGGAAGGGATCTAGGGATGTTGGTCAACACTTACCTGAACATGAGCCAGAAGTGTGCCCAGGTGGCCAAGAAGGCCAATGGCATTCTGGCTATTTTCAGCAGCAGTGTAACCAGAAGGACCAGGTGAAGGCTTCTCTCCCTGTACTCTGCTCTGGTGAGGCCACCCCTCAAGTACTGAGTACCTCTTGCTCTGGCCTGGGCAGAGGGACTGGCCCAGAGGGGCACAGGCGCTCTGTGCTAGGGCTCTGTTGGTCCTGGCAGCAGGGGTGCCGGCATCTCACAGACCTCCATTTCCTGGTGCCGTGGCTGACCCTGGACCTGGGGCTGCTGGGGAGGCTGAGTAGCTTTTGTCCCAGCAGCTGCGGTGCCTTGTGAGGGGCTGGGGCTGCGGTGGCCATGCCCCGAGCTCTGCAGCAGCCTGTGGCAAGGCAACCGTGAGTGTGGTTGCCACAAGCCCTGCCTGCCCTCCTCCTGCCATGCTCCGTCAGGCAGCTGCAGCAGAGGGGACCTCCAGCCAGCTCCTGGCTGGGCTCTGCCACTCACCTCTCCAGTGCCATCCCTGCTGCCTTGGGGTGCTCTGTGAGGCTCTGGGTGACCTCACAAGGCCTTCTGGCCAGCACATCTCCTGTGGGACAGCCAGGCCACGCAACGGCAGGGACCTCACCACTGCCCTTCCAGCCCCCTCCCCTCCCCTCAGCTGTGGCCTTGTCTCTGCTGGCAGGAGTGGTCTGGGGAGGTGCTTCCTGGCCTCCCCTTGCCTCCTGCCAGCTTCTGCCCACTTAGGCTCCTGGCAAAAACATGGCCATGCGCCAAAACCACTGCTCGTGCTGCCTTTGCTGCCTTGCCCTGTCCTCTCCCTTGACTCCTTGTGTCTTTCACAGCCAAAGGAATCCCTTTGCTGTCACCACCCTGTCCCCTGCCCTGCAGGACAGCAGAGACAGGGCAGGACATGGTACACAGGGGCCTCAGAGCTTCAAGGAAGCAAATCCCAGAGCCGCATTCAGGTCTTGCACTTTGAACTAGACAGTGTCTGAAGGTGCCTTCCAACTGGACTGTTCCGTGCTGTTCAGGCAGATGCCCCGTGGCTGTTTCTCTCAGCATGAAGGGACCTCGGGACACTCTCTGCCCCATTGGCTTTCATGACACCCCTAGGGATAGCTGATGGCCTTTGTGCTCACTCGTGTTCCTGTGCATACCATGTGCCTGCTGGCAGCAGCAGCAGCAAATGAAACGTGTCTCCCCTGTACATGGACAGGCCCTGCTCTTCTCCTGAGCCACCCCATCTCCCAGGGAGCCTCTCCCAGGTGAGCCCATCTGTGCTGGCCTGGCCAGTCACTGCTGCAGCCCCTGGCCATGCTCCCCACAGCCCCAGCTGGTGGTGCTGCTCTGCAGAGCCAGGGGGCTGTGGTGCCTGGGGCACGGGGGCACTATGCAGGGCCATGCTGGGCAGGCTGGGGGGCAGAGCCAGTTGGTGGGGGCCCTGCCACTGACTGCCTCCCACAACTGTGGCCATGGGGTGCTCAGAGGTGCCCAGTCTGGCCGAGTGAGGAGCCTCTTTGGACTCTCTTCCTTGGGTACGTTCGGATCTGAAAGCAGCTCTGACCGCAGAAGTGAACCTTCAGGCACAGCCCTTTTAGGGGAGAGATGATTCTCTGTAGGCCAGGTGTGTCACTGCCGTGCCCACTGCCTGTCCCTGCCTGCAGTCCCAGCACAGCCCCACAGCAGCATTGGAACCAAGCCACAGGAGCAGCAAAAAAAAAAAAACTAATTGGATAAAAGGCACAATAAAATGCAGAATTATATTTCTTTCTGGACAACTTTTGTAATAAAACTGAGGGGAAAATAATCAGCACAAGAACATAAGACAGGCTTTGTTTATTACGCAAACCTTTAAGAGTGATTTGCAGAACAGGGCAGGCAGCTTATTGCTTGTGAAATACAGTTGGTCTTCAGTTTCCACACAGCATTCTTAAGTTCCTGGTTCCTCAGGCTGTAGATGAGGGGGTTCACTGCTGGAGGCACCAGCAAGTACAGAACTGTCACTACAAGGTCCAGGGTATGGAATGAGATGTAGGGGGACTTCAGATGGGAAAACATGGCTGTGCTGAAATTCAGAGAGACCACAGTCAAGTGAGGGATGCATGTGGAGAAGGCTTTGTGTCGTCCTTGCTGTGAGGGCATCCTCAGCACAATCCTGAAGATCTGCACATAGGACAGAATAATCAAAACAAAACACCAACTCAGTAGCAAAAAACTAGCCATAGTAATTCGAATTTCCCATAAGTAAGATTCTGAGCAGGAGAGCCTGATGATCTGGGGGATCTGACAGAAAAATTGGTCCAGGGCATTGCCATGGCTGAGAGGTAAAGAAAATACATTGGCAGTGTGCAGTACAGCATGGAGAAAGCCACTGCCCCAAGCAGCTGCTGCCATGGTGGCACAGGCTCTGCTGCCCAGGAGGCTCCCGTAGTGCAGGGGCTTGCAGATGGCAACATAGCGGTCATAGGCCATAACAGTGAGAAGGGAAAATTCTGCTGAAAACAAAAAGACTAACAGAAAGACCTGTGCAGCACATCCTGCATAGGAAATGGTCCTCATGTTCCAGAGGAAATTTGCCATGGCTTTGGGGAGAGTGGCGGAGATGAGGCCAAGGTCGAGGAGGGCGAGGTTGAGCAGGAAGAAGTACATGGGGGTGTGGAGGCGGTGGTCGCAGGTTATGGCTGTGAGGATGAGGCCGTTGCCCAGGAGGGCAGCCAGGTAGATGCCCAGGAAGAGCCCGAAAGTCAGGAGCTGCAGCTCACGTGTGTCTGTGAATGCCAGCAGGAGGAACTCGGTGATGGAGCTGCCATTACACATTTATCGCCTCTGAGCAAGGGAGCCTGTCCAAAAGAAAAAAGTGACAGTGTATAACTAAATTACTTCTCTGACCAAAACCCACTGCAAGTCTCATAGACAACCTTACCACACAATAATCTGTGCCGCTTTCTTTTCAGGAAGAGCTTTCTGCAGCTCCTTAGCTTATGTCTGGTTGTTGCTCTGAGGGTGCCACAATAAGCGTGGGGATCTTCTGTGCGCTCTTAGGCAGTCAGTCCTGGTCTGCAGCAACCCTTAGAAGGAAACCTGGAGTGATCTGAGAAGTCTGCTAGCCAGGGACATCTCCCCGTTTGCAGGTCATGAGAAGGTCAAATAATTCCCTAAGAAAAAACAAAGGTAATGTTGGTTCTGTCTGTACACTGAGGTGTGTGAGGTGCCTTATATCTACAGCAATGATCAAGGAGCCTTAGTCTTTAGTACTACTACTCCATTACTATCCCTCTGAATCACCACACAGGTGGGAAAATGAAAGCAAAGTGCACTGCCTTCAGGTAGGTCTTGCCTTGCAGTTTTGCTGTGCAGTGCCCTGGGGAGCTGTGGGGCTGTGAGCAGCCTGTCCCAGGCAGCAGGCTCTGGGCAGCAGCAGGACCCTGGCCTGCCGTGCCCTGCCATGCCGGGGGTGCTCCTTCCACCCACAGCTTCTCCCTGCAGCCCCTGGGCAGCTCCCCGTGCAGGCTGAGTGCTGAGCCTGGCAAGCGACAGAGGCCCTGCCCCAGCACACAGCCCCTGGGGCACAGCAGGGACCACAGGCTCTGCACCACAGCCCTGGGCACCCCTGCCTGCATCCCCGGCTGCACTGCCTGCAGCCGGCCCCAAGAGAAGGGAGCCCTCGGGCCCTGCACGCTGACCCTGCAGCACACAAGCCCTGTGTCCTTCAACTCCAACACCGAGCGTCCTCCTGACAGCTCCCATCAGCTGAGGGCTGTGCCAGCTCCAGGAGAGCCTGGCAGGCTCTGCACCCAGAGACTTACTGTGGAGAGGTGGCTGGCAAGATTTCTCCCTCTGTCAGCTCTTCCCTGCCTTCTCCCCCCTCTCAGGCTGCCCTGAACCTCTCTCCCCCTTCTCTCTTCTCCCCATGCCAGCTGCAGGCAGTGCCCCCAGCCCTGCAGTGCCTGGCAGAGGAGCTTGATCTGGGTGGCTGAAGCAGCTTCTCCAGTAGTCCAAGTCTGATGCAAACTCCAAAGCCTCTCACAGTGCTAATGGTCCCACTGAGGGACATTACTGTCTAGGCCTCCCCATGGACTTGTTAGAGCAGAAAAGTGCAGGCAGTGATGACGGGGAGACCAAGGCCCAGGAAAGGTGGCCCTGATGCTGAGGAAACCTTGATGTGTCCCAAGAAGTCCAACAGTCGGGCCCTGACCCCAGCCTCTGAGAAGGGAGATCCTGTCCCTCCAGTGGGTTTAGGGCTCTTCCTGGGTCAGCCCAGTGTGGGGACTGTTTCAAGCATGTGTCAGGGACGTGGGAAAGTATCTGCCTGTTAGTTTGACTCCAGTGCCAGGGAAGCTCATGGAGCAGATTATCGTGACTGTCATCAGGCAGCACTTGCAGGGCAAGCAGGTGATCAGGCCCAGTCAGCATGGGTTTATGAAAGGCAGGTCCTGCTTGACGAACCTGATCTCCTTCTATGACAAAGTGACGCGCTGGGTGGACGAGGGAAAGGCTGTGGATGTGGTCTACCTTGACTTCAGCAAGGCTTTTGACACCGTTTCCCACAGCATTCTCCTTGAGAAACTGGCTGCTTGTGGCTTGGACTGGTGTACGCATCGTTGGGTTAGAAACTGGCTGGATAGCCGGGCCCAAAGAGTCGTGGTGAATGGAGACAAGTCCAGTTGGAGGCCAGTCACTAGTGGCGTCCCCCAGGGCTCGGTGCTGGGGCCGGTCCTCTTTAATATCTTCATCGATGATCTGGACGAGGGCATCGAGTGCACCCTCAGTAAGTTTGCAGATGACACCAAGCTAGGTGCGTGTGTCGATCTGCTTGAGGGTAGGAAGGCTCTGCAGGAGGATCTGGCTGCACCAATGGGCTGAGGCCAACTATGAAGTTCAACAAGGCCAAGTGCCGGGTCCTGCACCTGGGGCACAATAACCCCAAGCAGAGCTACAGGCTAGGAGAGAAGTGGTTGGAAAGCTGCCTGGCAGAGAAGGACGTGGGAGTATTGCTTGATAGTCGGCTGAATATGAGTCAGCAGTGTGCTCAGGTGGCCAAGAAGGCCAACGGCATCCTGGCTTGTATCAGGAACAGTGTGGCCAGCAGGGCTAGGGAGGTGATCGTCCCCCTGTACTCGGCTCTGGTGAGGCCGCACCTCGAGTACTGTGTTCAGTTTTGGGCCCCTCGCTACAAGAAGGACATCGAGGTGCTTGAGCGGGTGCAGAGAAGGGCGACGAAGCTGGTGAGGGGCCTGGAGAACAAGTCCTACGAGGAGCGGCTGAGGGAGCTGGGCTTGTTCAGCCTGGAGAAGAGGAGGCTCAGGGGCGACCTTATCGCTCTCTATGGGTACCTCAAGGGAGGCTGTAGCGAGGTGGGGGTTGGCCTGTTCTCCCACGTGCCTGGTGACAGGACGAGGGGGAATGGGCTTAAGTTGCGCCAGGGGAGTTTTAGGTTGGATGTTAGGAAGAACTTCTTCACTGAAAGGGTTGTGAGGCACTGGAACAGGCTGCCCAGGGAAGTGGTGGAGTCACCATCCCTGGAAGTCTTCAAAAGACGTTTAGATGTAGAGCTTAGGGATATGGTTTAGTGGGGACTGTTAGCGTTAGGTCAGAGGTTGGACTCGATGATCTTGAGGTCTCTTCCAACCTAGAAAATTCTGTGATTCTGTGTGATTCTGTGATTGGCCCTGCTAGGCCAGCAGAAGGCACCTGCTTGGCATGCTGACTGGGGGATCCCCTCTGCCTCCAGACCCAGGAGGACCTAGACAGAAAGAAGGCCCCCATATGGGTTGTCCTGTCCCTTCTGCTTGAGTGCATGAGTAGGCAGCAGCAGGCACAAGGCTTGGCTGTGTCTAGCCAAGAAGCTGCAAGGCCAGCAGCAGGCCCATGGCTTGGGAGATGCTGCTGAGGTGACTTGTGTCTGGTTGGCTGAGAGGCTGCAAGGAGCCTGCTGGGTTGGGATGCCTACCTCAGAAAGGATTTCCACCCTGATGGAGCTTTCTGTGGTAGTAGAAAAGAGCAGGAGAGAAAAAACTGCCACAAAGTGCACCATGGAAGCTTGGCTCTTGTCACGAGGAGGAAGAAATATCCCTCAAAGGGTCTGTGCTGTGGTGCCCGAGGTCACCCAAAGAGTGTCTGTGCTCAGACCCTAACTTTGTGTTTCAAGGAACAGCTGGTGAGTGTTGATGAGACACTGGTGAAATGATGGAAACGCCAGGATGAAAGCAAGGTGTTGAAAAGGGATAGGTGTCTGTAGACTTCAAGGAAATAGGACTAAGTGTGATACAGTGTAGAGGAAAAAGAGGTGGGTGTTTGCAAGAATGGAAGGACACAACAGCCTGGACATTTTTGTCCCTTTGTCTAGAGCTTATGAGGAGACACATTATACTCATTGCGATGGGCCATCATTGCTTCCTTGCTACCACGTGAAGAGGCTGGGAGGTGTCTTACCAGTGTTTCTCTCGTGGCATCACACTGCCCACCACATCCCACAGATACCCAGGAAAAGCCCAGAGCCAGACATGGGGTACAGGATCTCCCCTCCAGTAGCTGGTGGCAGGCCTTGGCCCTTCTGCTTCATCAAAGCAAACCAAAACTTTTCTCAGCACAGTGCTTTGCCTGTCTGTAGTCATGGCCTCCAATTATCTGCCCTAACAAGTCCCTGGGGAGGCTTTGTTAGTAACAGCCCTCAGTGGGGCTCATTAATACTCCAAGTCACTTCAACTTTTCCTTCTGACTTTACTTTCTCTAGCAGTTGCATCATTCCCCTCTCAGTAGCTGAACTTCATAGACTCAGCACCAAAATGCTCCATGGAACTCATTAAAATGCAGAAACTCCTAACATCCCCTCTATAGTTTTATTCACGGCTTCAAGACTTGTAGAGCTAATTGTAGAGCTTTCATGGTGTAGTTAAGGAGGAAGAGCACATAATAAAAATCTTGTCTCATCTTAAAGGATGCATTGAGTTGACTTTTTTGGGGGGAGCATTATTCCCTAATTGATATTGATCCAGAGTGTCTCCCTCAGAGATATGCGTGGGGAGGAAAAGCAGACTCTGGAGGTCTGACACTGCATGGACAACCTTGCTCCTCACCACCCCAGCCCTGCCATTTCTCTCAATGGCCACCTGGTGCTTGCTTCTCATTTCCTTACACCAGACTTCACTCAAGGCTGCAGCTGCATGTTACAGCCCCTTTGCAGCAGCTCCTACCTGCTTTCCTAAGAGATGTGGCTGTACACAGGTGCAGATGGGTTTTCCTTTTTCCAACTAAATAAACTGAAAACAGGCAACAATTTAAAATATATAAAATAAAATAAAATAAAATAAAATAAAATAAAATAAAATAAAATAAAATAAAATAAAAATTTAAAAAGCGCCTCATCTTCTATTCCTTTTCTGAGGTTTACCTTCCCAAAAGATTGAATATACAAGAAGTATTTTATAGTGATATGAAATTATGAATAATAACATTATCATTGATCCATACCATATTATTTCAATGATAAAGGATGAGGCTCTTGCTAAGGAAAAAAATTACAGGCTGCTGATAGATGGGCAAGCTGGGCTGCTTCTACCTCACCCTCAAAGCAACAACTGTGTTTATGAGAGCAGTCTGAATGATCAAAGAGTAAGAGGAGGGCAAACCAGAACCATGGGAAGTGCATGGGTCCAGACAAGCAGCTGGAAAAGCTACATTGAGCATTGTCTGTTTAATCAAAACTTGTGGATGTGCCTGGAAGATGAGGGAGCACATCGTGACAGACTATGAGAGGACAATGCAACTACAGATGAACACCAGTATTTCTTCTCCTGCGATGAAAATACATCCTGAAAATTCACATTTCTTCATGGTAGAAACTACACTGTGTGACATTTAATGGAAGGGATTGAATCATTTGAAGTGATGAGTAGTTGCTCTATTAGTAAAGTACTAATGACATTACTGGGTATTGACACAGAACTTTGCTGTCTGACCATAAGCAATCAGGGAAAACCACCAGAGACCCGGTTGTATTTGAAGTACTTCCCTGGATTTGCAGCTATCAGAAAGGGCTTTCAGGAGACCGGAGCCTTTTGAGGGATTCAGGTGCAGCCAGGTGGAGTTCAAGGGTACCTCTACTGCTGGCAGTGGTCTTTACCCCTGCAACTACAGCCCAGTCCAGCACATAAAACCTCTTCAAAGACAACACCTCTTCTTCAGTGAATTTCAGAAATTGACCTAAAGCTGAAATGGCCATTGGGAACCCAAGATACTCTCCTTTGTTCCTAGTAGACAGCTGAGCATCCATTTACCATCCTGGGACATCTGAGGAAAATTCAGGTTGCAAGACTCAAGAACAGGAAACTTCAAATAACTAGGATACAACCCATCAGCTTGCCGCACTTTGGGAATCCATCCCCTTCCAACTATGGGAATGAAAGTGCGAAATGCACTGAATCGTGTTTCCCCAAAAGTACGGGAGTTTCCATCACTGGAGATACAAAAGCCCATCTGGAAATGGGCCTGGGCTGCCTGGTTTAGGTGTCCATGCTTGGCTAGTGTGGATGGCTACATGGTCTTTGGAGGTCCCCTCCACTCTCAGTGAACCTATCACTCTGCAGTGCCTGGCAGTGTTTCTGAGAACTTCTCTACAGTATCTTCAAACCTGGTGGACACTGGGTGCTCATGGGGCATAGGATCTTTTGGGGATGAATGTCCCACATGGCTGCTTCCCAAGCTGGGCCTTGCCCAGGGTCAGTCCCCTGCAGGGGAGAAAACGGCCCTTCTCCTGTTGGCTTTTCATGGCCTTCCTCTCAATACATGCTCTTCTCATCGTTGAACTCTTTTACTAAATACAGATGTCTAGGAGTGCTAGAGTACAGAATAGAAAACAGAGTAGTAGGAGTGCTGAGAAGTCAAAGGTGACCTGCCACCTCCAGACACAAGTGACCTCCCAGTCCCTTTGCGTGACACGTTCCTGCTGCTGCCCTATCAAGTGCAGAGACAGAAGTGACCTCACAGTCACTGCCACAGTCACATTCCTCCTGCTGGGACAGGAGATCCTGAGGCAAAGCTGACTTCTCTCTAGCCCCCTAGGTACCTGTTTTTCTCTTTCTTGGTTAGAGACTAAGCAAAGTTTTAGTGGGAGTGTGTGTTGTTCTGCTTGTGGTGTCGTGTCTGTGGTTAAGGTATGGACAAGCTCTATGGTTTAGGGTTTTTTAGGTCTGCCAAGGAGTCTAGGGTTAAGCAGAGAGTTTTCATGTTACTGTTAAGGGACGGCATTAGGTTTAGCAAGAGAAAAAAAAAAAAAAGAAAAAAAAAAAAAAGGATTCCTTTCTGAGTATTGTAGTAGCATTTAGGTTTAGGCATTAAAATTACTGGCTCATGTAAGGTAAGGGCTATATGTGACTAGTTTAAATCAGTGTTACCACAGCATTCACATTACATAAACCCTCTTACTTCTATGAAATCATAAGTTTCTGCTGGCCAAGCTCTTCTTCCCACCCCGACATATCACATCTCTCTTGTCCAGGCTGCTCTTGACATCTCCATATCTTATTGGGATCAGCCTTCTGATGACATTCATGATCGCAGAGTATCTGTCTCACCTCTGTTGGCTCCTCCATTCCTGAGACACTATTGGCATGGTAGTTAGAAGAGAAAAGGACACAAAGATCTTTAGGCGCATCCTGCACAATGTGCCCATCAGTTCTGCACTGCCACAAAACTGCGCTTCCTACCTACAAATTTTGTTTCCAGAATGGCTTTTATTTTTTATTTTTTTTTTCTCATGCACGGTTCTGTTTTGGATATGCAGAGATGGAATAAGGAAAGTTAAGGAACAGATGGAACTGATCTTCTCAAGGGATGCAAGGAATAATAGGAAGGGATTCTACAGATACACTGCTCAGAAAAGAATGGCCAAGGAGAGTGTACCCCTTGTGATGGATGAGAAGGGTGCACGGGTAATGACAGACATGGAGAAGGCTGAGGGACTCAACAACGTCTTTCTCTCAGTCTTCCCTGCCAGTCAGGCTTCCCAAGTCTTTCATTTAAGTAAGTTCGCAGAACTTACTGTAAGCACTCAGTAAGTTCGCAGATGACACCAAGTTAGGTGCGTGTGTCGATCTGCTTGAGGGTAGGAAAGCTCTGCAGGAGGATCTGGATAGGCTGCACCGATGGGCTGAGGTCAACTGCATGAAGTTCAACAAGGCCAAGTGCCGGGTCCTGCACCTGGGGCGCAATAACCCCAAGCAGATCTCCAGGCTGGGAGATGAGTGGTTGGAGAGCTGCCAGGCAGAGAAGGACCTGGGAGTGATGGTGGATAGTCAGCTGAATATGAGTCAGCAGTGTGCTCAGGTGGCCAAGAAGGCCAACGGCATCCTGGCTTGTATCAGAAGCAGTGTGACCAGCAGGGCTAGGGAGGTGATCGTCCCCCTGTACTCGGCTCTGGTGAGGCCGCACCTCGAGTACTGTGTTCAGTTTTGGGCCCCTCGCTACAAGAAGGACATGGAGATGCTTGAGCGGGTGCAGAGAAGGGCGACGAAGCTGGTGAGGGGCCTGGAGAACAAGTCCTACGAGGAGCGGCTGAGGGAGCTGGGCTTGTTCGGCCTGGAGAAGAGGAGGCTCAGGGGCGACCTTATCGCTCTCTATGGGTACCTCAAGGGAGGCTGTAGAGAGGTGGGGGTTGGTCTGTTCTCCCACGTGCCTGGTGACAGGACGAGGGGGAATGGGCTTAAGTTGAGCCAGGGGAGTTTTAGGTTAGATGTTAGGAAGAACTTCTTCACTGAAAGGGTTGTGAGGCATTGGAACAGGCTGCCCAGGGAAGTGGTGGAGTCACCATCCCTGGAAGTCTTCAAAAGACGCTTAGATGTAGAGCTTAGGGATATGGTTTAGTGGGGACTGCTAGTGTTAGGTCAGAGGTTGGACTCGATGATCTTGAGGTCTCTTCCAACCTAGAAATTCTGTGATTCTGTGTTTATCCCTAAATGACACCTGGCCTCTGTTGTGGCATCTTGTTCATAAAATGAAGTTGCTCAGTGCTCAGGGCTCTTCTTTCCAATCTGGAGTGAAGAAGACAATCAGGGAATACCAGGCTCAAGGCCTCGGTCTTGTACTTGGGTACCACCTGGACACAGGGGCATGAGGGCATGGGGTGCTGGGTGAGGGAGTCAGGGCTGGACTGAGTCGTCACTGGTGGATGCCCATTGCCCCTGGAGACCCTGACCTGTCAAGAAGCAGCTTCTTGGGATTGACAAGTGACAGGACTGGTGGCATCAAGGAGGTATTGCGAGCCACCAGAATATCCTAAGGGTTCTCCTGGGACACTGTGTGCCTTGTGTTGGGTGGGCAGTGAGTGGATCGTCACGGTAAAGTTAAGCCAAAGGATGCGTAGGCTGATGGGAGCTCTGCAGTGCCAGGACACACAGTAATTAGCCAGTAATTTATTTAGTACTTAATTAATAAAACAACAACTCATCAGCTCAAAAGATTCTATCCCTTCCGTAAAATGTCTCACGTGAAGTGTAATTTCTATCATGAAGAAATGTGATTTTTCAGGATGCATATTCATCCCAGGAGAAGAAATACTGGAGTTCACCTGTACTTGCATTGTCCTCGCTTTTCTATCATGGTGTGCTCCCTCCTTCATCTTCCAGGCACAAAACCCATCTTGATTACACAGAACATGCTGAATGTCTCCTTTTACCAGCTGCCTGTCTGGACCTATGCACTTCCTATTGTTCTCCTGGTTTGCCTTCCCCTTACTCTTTAATCATTCAGACCTCTCTCACCAACCCAGTTGCTGCTTTGAGTTTCAGTGAGTTCAAGCTCACCCATCTCTCAGCAGTCTGTCTAATGGTTTCCTGAGTAAGACACTCATCATTTATCATTGAATTAGTATGATATGGATTAATATTAACACAATTACTTAAAATTTCCTATTAATCACTGTAAAATACATCATGTACAGTCATCCTTTTGGGAAGGTAAACATCACTGGAAGCAACAAAATAAGGAACTTGAACTTTGTTTTTTTGAAAACTGCAAAGCCTCCCCAGGGACATGTTAGGGTAGATAACTGGAGGTCATCATTACAGACAGGCAAAGCACTGTGCTGAGAAAACTCTTGGTTGCTTTTCTTGAAGCACAGGGGCCAAGGCCTGACCCCTGGAAGTGGGAGGGGAGATCCTGCACCCCTACATCTGGTTCAGGGCTCTTCCTGGGGATCTGTGGGATGTGGTGGGCAGTGTGATGTCATGAGAAGAACACTGGTATGACACCTGCCAGCCTCTGCACAGGGTTGAAAGGAATCGATGAGGCCCCACTGTAATGAACATCTCTCCTCATAAGCTCTAGCCAAGGGGACAACAATGTCAGGGCTTTTGGGGCCCTGCATTCTTGCCAGCACCCTCTGCCTTCTCCTCTGCAGGCTTTCCTATGCTATCCAACATTTCTCTTTGTTTCCTTGAAATCTGCAGACACCCATCTCTGTTCACCCCCTTGCTCTCATCCCGGCATTTCAGTCATTTCACCAATGTCTCATCAACCCTCACCAGCTGTTCCTTGAAACACAAAGCCATGGTCTGATCACAGACACTCTTTGGTTGACCTCTGGCACCATAGCACAACCCTTTGAGGGACATTTCTTCCTCCTCGTGGCCAGTGCGTAACTTCCATGGTGCAGTCTGTGTCATTTTTTTTTTTTTCTCCTGCTCTTTGCTACTACCAGAGAAAGCTCCATCAGGGTGGAAACCACTCCTGAAGTAGGCATCCCAACCCAGCAGGCTCCTTGTGGCCTGTCAGCCAAGCAGACACAAGTCACCTCAGCAGCAGCTTCCAAGCCAGGGGCCTGCTGCTGGCCTTGCAGCTTCTTGGCTACACACAGCCAAGCCTTGTGCCTGTTGCTGTGTGGTCATGGACTCAAGCAGAAGGGACAGGACAACCCATCTGGGGGCCTTCTTTCTGTCTGGGTCCTCCTGGGTCTGGAGGCAGAGGGGATCCCCCAGTCAGCATGCCAAGCAGCTGCCTTCTGCTGGCCTAGCAGGGCTACTGCCAGATGTCAGCCCAAAAGTGCAGATCCCAGGGAGAAATCAAAGGTGACCTGCCACCTACAGACAGAAGTGACCTCACAGTCACTGCCACAGTCACATTGCTTCTGCTGGGGCAGGAGATCCTGAGGCAGAACTGAGCTTTCTCTAGCCCCCTCGGTATCTCTTTCTCACTTTCTGGGTTAGAGATTATGCAAAGTTTTAGTAGGAGTGTTTGGTGTTCTGCTTGTGTTGTCATGTCTGTGGTTCAGGTATGGACAAGCTCTGTGGTTTACGGGTGTTTTACATCTGCCAGGGAGTCTAGGGTTAAATAGAGCATTTTAATGTTAGTTTTAAGGGAAGGGATTATGGTTATCAAGAGAGAAAATTGATTCCTTTCAGGGTGTTGTAGTAGCATTTAGGTTTAGGGATTAAAATTACTGCTTCCAGTTAGGTAAGGGCCATATGTGGCTTTTTAAATTCATTGTTACTGCAGTATCGGCATTGCAGGAATGCTTTTACCTCTATGAAACCATTAATTTCTGCTGGCCATGCTGCTCTTCCCACCCCAAAATCTCATACGTCTCATGTCCAGGATGCTTCTGACCTCCCCATATCTTATTGGGATCAGCTTTCTGATGACATCCATGATCGCATAGTATCTATCTCACCTCTGTTGGTTACTCCATTCCTGAGAAGGAAGTCGCATTGTACTCAGGAGAGAAAAGGACACAAAGGTCTTTATGTCCTTTGCCATGACCTGGCAAGATCATGGAAATGATCCTCCTGGAATCTATGTCAAAGCACATGCAAGACAAAGCGGTGATCTCACACAGCCAGCATGGCTTCTCCAAAGTCCAAATCGTGCCTGACCAATGTGATGGCTTTCTACAGTGGAGTGATCACATCAAACAACAACAGAAGACCGACCAATGTCATATACTTGGACTTTTGTAAGACCATTGACACTGTCCCACATGACATCCTTGTCTCCAAATTGGAGAGATACGCATTTGTTGGGTGAACCATTCAGTGGGTAAGGAGTTGGCTTGAAGGTCACATCCAGAGCGTGGTGCTCAACGGCTCTATGTCCAAGTGGAGGCTGCTGACAAGTGTTGTACCTCAGGGGTCTGTCCTGGGATTGGTGCTGTTTAATATATTTATCTGTGACAGACAGTGAGATCGACAATGATGTAGTACATTCTGCACTTGTAGCCCAGAAGGCCAACTGCATCCTGGGCTCCATAAGCAGAGGAGTGGCCAGCAGGTAGACAGAGGTCACTTCTACTTCTAGTCCTTGTACTCTGCCCTTGGGAGGCCCCACTTGGAGTCCTGCATCCAGAACTGGGCCCCCAGCAGGAGAAGTATGTGCATCTGGTAGAACAGGTGCAGAGGAGGGCCGCAAAGATGATCAAGGGGTTGGAGCACGTCTCCTATGAAGAAAGGCTAAGAGAGCTGGGGCTGTTCAGCCTGGAGAAAAGAAGGCTCAGCGTTGACCTCTCTGTGGCCTTTCAGTACTTAAATGGTGCTTATAAAAAAGATGGAGAGTGACTCTTTGCTCAATCAGGTAATGACAGCACGAGGGAGAATTGTTCTAAGCTAAATGAGGGGAGATTTAGATTAGATGTTAGGAGGAAACTCTTCACTCAGAGGGAGGTGAGGCACTGGAAGAGGTTGCTGAGAGACCTTAGAGGTGCCCCATCCCTGGAGCTGATCAAGAGCAGGTTAGATGATGCCCTGGGCAACCTGACCTCATGGGGGACATCCCTGCTTATGGCCAGGGGGTTGGAACTAGGTGACCTTTAAGGTCCCTTCCAACAGGAGCCATTCTCTTATTCTATGGTCTCACTAGCTCTACTTCAAGCATGACTCCCATGCCATCAGCCTTCCTGTGGTCTCTCACCTGACTAGAACAGAAGGTGCCTCACCATCATCTTCAATTCCAAGTGCATGCTTCTGCCGTTTACGATCCCTATCTGTGCCACATTCCTCCTGCTGGTCCGTCAGCTCCAGAGACAGAAGTGACCTCCCAGCCTCCTTCACAGCCATTGCCTCCTGCAGGCCCACCAGATCCAGAGGCACATCTGACCTCATCCCAGCATTCCCAGCCAGCTCCTCCTTGTGGCCTCTGATCTGATCACACACCTGTCACCTCACATGCCTCTTCCAATGCCATGGGACTGCTGCAGGACCTCACAGTCCCTGCCCTGCCCCAAGGGGACAAGCAGCTGAAGTTAGGGATAGGAGTGGGGTTGAAGCTGAGATGTGCTGTGTGCATGCTGGAGCGCTTTGGGGGTTAGATTATCAGGTTAATGTTTAGGGATTAGAGGTCACCCTCCAGGGTCAAAGGAATGGCAAAGCATCGAGGGAGGGATTGATGTTCGGCTTAAGGATCCTGCTCAAGGTTTAGGATAAGGGCAAACTTTGAGGACTTCAGTTTAGGTCTGGTTTGGGGGTTAAGGCTAAGGCTGGCTTTTTATTCCTTGATTAGGCTTTATCATTCTTCTGCTTGCCCTCCTATTAGCAGATGAGTTTGACATCTGCCATTTCCATGTTCTGAGGAATGTCTTTGATCTATCTGTCCTTTCCAAGGTCTTTGAGATAGGTCTTATGATGACATCTGCAGATCCACTTCAACCTCTCTCACCCTTCCCATACCACCTCTAGGCAACCTGAGGACTGACTGGGAGGATGGTGGTTTAGGAAAGGGCTTCATGAAGATCTCTGAGGAGGGCTGTATTTGGGCTTCTCACACACCGTGATGGCAGTATCTTAGAAAACAGTGACACTCGTGAGGACAGAAGAGTAGGTGGATAAGGCCTTGGCCTGCCAACACAGGACACACACACACCTGAAAACTGCATGAGAGGGAAGAGGAAGATTGGATCCAAAATGTAGATTATGAAATCAAAGGCCGTGAGTATCACCGTGGCACTGCAGAACAGCTCCAGCAATGGGGCAAAACCACAGAAGATATCTATGACACTGGGGCCACAGAAGAATAGCTGGGAGGAGAAGAAATAATTCCTGTACATGAGAGAAATTCCCCTGGTTCAGGTACAGCTGCCTTCTGGAGCCAGACCTCCCACTTCTCGAGCCTTGCAGAGCACAGGGATGGCAAACAGCCCAGGGCTGACTGTAGGGCATGGTCCCCAGAAGGAAGCACGGCATCTGCAGGTGTTTGTTGGGAGGCACAAGCACAGTGTTGAGGGTGTTCCACATCCCAGTCACCGTGCTGGTCATGTGAGAGAGGAAGAAGAGATTTATGCATGGGTAGAGGATCTTCCATGTGTGTTACTGGGAAAACTCAACAAATGCTATCTTAGTGTCCAATTCCCTTCTTGGAAAACCTTTTAGAGCATTCAGTTCCCCCCTCTCTTGTTAGAACACATTCAGAGGGGTGAAATGATCCCTGTCAGTCATGGCTGAGGTGTCCTGCCATGCCATGGGAACACAATAGGAATTAAGGGAGAGAATCATTTGTACTCATGTTTGACAATCAAATTTTAATAGCATAAAATCAGTCTCTCCCAAATTCATCAAGGAGTGGTCAGTGATGACTTCAGTCTGCTTCAACCACCACACCCCAGCAGAGACCCTGCTGCCTTGGGGAGCTGTCAGCCCTGAGGCCTTGGGGACACCTCGAGGGAGCCCAATGGCACAGAGCAAGCGATGCCATGGTCGGGTGCTGTGCTGCTGAGCTGGGCTGGGCTCGTGGGCCCAAGGGCAGCTCCTGGCAAGCACTGCAGAGAGACAGCTGTGCCCAGGAGCAGCTCCTCTGCACAGCGCAGCAGGGCTGGGGGCTCTGACCGCAGCTGGCACACACAGAGGAGAGAAGGAGAGAGGGCTTGGAGGCACTGAGGAGCGCAACAACAGAGGGCAGCGTGTGGCAGGACACATCTGCAGGCTCTTGACACCGTGAGGCTCTGGCAGCAGGGCAATGCAGGTGGGATTGCCAGAAGGGTCTTCTACAGCTGGCACATCTGATGGCTGATAGCATCTGTCAGGATGGGTCTTCCTTGTTCTCCAGCGAGGAGTATAATATGCTTTAGAGAATGGCATTTAAAATTAGATTTTTCAAGAGGAAGACCAAGGCAGGGGCTACCTGAAAGGCAAGACTTTTATTGTAGCCTGTGCTTGCAGATACCTGTGGTAGAGCGGAAGCTGGTTTCATGGTAATAGGTGGTCAGGTTTGTACTGCAGACTGAGACTCCTAGAGCATTGCAATGAGGGATCAATAGTTCATCAATGAACTTCATAAAGTCCTGTACCACACCTCCACCCACAGACTGCACCATCATCATCCTTGTGGTCCTCTCAGGTTTTATCCTAGCTGATCTTAAGGAGCTGAAAACTCTCTGATGCCCAGTGCCCTGTCTTTGAGAGGTCTCTGCCGGCTTGAGATGAGCACAGATCACCTGCAGTGAGCATGAGCTGCCTCCTCTGCAGCACAGGAGGATCTGCTGAGTGTCCATCTGTCCCTCCCTGACCTTGCCTCCCCTGGCAGCAGCACGCTGGCATTCCTCCTGGCTTCTCCAGCTGGCCGTGCCGCTGCTGGTCTTGTTCCCAGGCTGACTGGGGATGGGGCTTTCACATGCCCATGGAGTGAGCCCTCGGTGTGCTTGGGGGAAGGGGAGTACGGGGACAAGGTGAGTGGTCTGGAGTTGGGCATTTTGAACCTGGATTCCTCTGCTCTCAGCAGTGTTCAGATTCTTTTCAGATGAAAAACTGAGTAAAATTTTCCTGCAGCTCTCACAGGGAGGGTGAGACCAGCACTGGTGGACAGATTGTCTGTCCTCACTAAAGGACACTCTGTGCTATAGGGACAGTCTCTTTTTCTCTGAGCAGACACAAAGTTTCCCTTCAAGTGCAGGGGGAATGCCCAGGATTTCTGTTTTAGAAAAACTCAGCAGTGTCCAGGTTCTGTAGGCACTGGAACAGGCACCACAGGGAAGTGGTCACAGCACTGAGGCTGTCAGAAGTCAAACATCTGGGCAACTCAGCCATATAGACTGATTTTTGGGTGGTCATGTACAAATTCAGGGGTGGGATCTGATGATCCTTGTGGAACACTTCCAAGTCAGGATATTCTATGATTCTATGACTCTAGGGACATAGAAGCAGAATTGCACTGTAGCTCAAAGACCGGCCAACACAGGGCAGCTGAGACCAGAACCGATAGATTGACTGGCTCTCCTCTCTGAAGGGCACTCTGCTCTAAAATGCAGTATCTGTGACTCTGGAGATCTACAAGGTTTCACTTGGAGTGCAGCTGAATGCCCAGGATTTATGCCTTAGAAGGACTCCTCAGATGTGGTGGAGCAGCTGAACAAAGAGTACAAATCAAATAACAAAAAAACAAATAAATACGTAAATCTCCACGTGTCTGCTCTGTGATGAACTTTGAGCAAAACTGGGGAAATCTGATATGAACTGAAGTGAATGTGAGACTGCACCATGTTCCTACCATGTTGCTACCTTGAGCTGTAGTGCATGACTGATTCTTCCATTGCCCACAGAAAAGCACTCTTCTCCCAGACAGACTCAGTATCAGCTGGAAGTCATTAAAGGGACCTTCAAAATAACTGCCTGCAAGTGGAAAATCTTTTTGATGGTTTTAAATGAGAAAATTGAATTTTCCTCTGATAAGTCTGCTGTACATTATTACTATTCTTTCTCTTTGTGCAGGACCACTTCACAGAAAAAACAGATGCCCAACAGCAGCTCAGTCACTGAATTCCTGCTGCTGGCATTCGCAGACATGCGCGAGCTGCAGCTCCTGCACTTCGTGCTCTTCCTGGGCATCTACCTGGCTGCCCTCCTGGGCAACGGCCTCATCCTCAGCGCCGTAGCCTGCCACCACCGCCTCCACACCCCCATGTACTTCTTCCTCCTCAACCTGGCCCTCCTCGCCGTGGGCTGCATCTCCACCACTCTGCCCAAAGCCATAGCCAATGCCCTCTGGGACACCAGGGCCATCTCCTATAAAGCATGTGCTGCCCAACTCTTTCTCTTTGCTTTCTTTGTAGTAGCTGAGTATTGCCTCCTCACTGTCATGGCCTACGACCGCTACGTTGCCATCTGCAAGCCCCTGCACTACGGGAGCCTCCTGGACAGCAGAGCTTGTGCCCAGATGGCAGCAGCTGCCTGGGGCAGTGGCTTTCTCAATGCTGTCCTGCACACTGCCAACACATTTTCCCTGCCCCTCTGCCACGGCAACGCTGTGGACCAGTTCTTCTGTGAAATCCCCCACATCCTCAAGCTTTCCTGCTCAGACTACTACCTCAGGGAAGTTGGGGCACTTGTGTTTAGTTTTTCTTCAGCCTTTGGTTGTTTTGTTTTCATTGTGCTGTCCTACATGCAGATCTTCAGGGCAGTGCTGAGGATGCCCTCTTCTCAGGGCCGGCACAAAGCCTTTTCCACGTGCCTCCCTCACCTGGCCGTTGTCTCCCTCTTTGTCAGCACTGCCATGTTTGCCTACCTGAAGTCTCCCTCCATCTCTTCCCCATCCCTGGACCTGGTGGTAGCATTTCTATACTCGGTGGTGCCTCCAGTATTGAATCCTCTCATCTACAGTATGAGGAACCAGGAGCTCAAGGAAGCCTTGTGGAGATTGATGACTTAATGTGTTTCAGGAGAATAAGTGGTCAGTCTGCTTCTGCAGATGAGTCATAATGTCACTTATTGGAACAGCCCATATTCTGTTCCTTTGTGTTTGTGTGTTTGTGTGCATTTATTAATAGATTTCCTTAGTTTTAGTTCGGTTAATGTTACCCAATAAAATGATATTGGTCATCCCAATTCAACTTCAATATGTATTTTCAAGTCTAGCTCAGTGACTATACACAAAGAGCCCATCTGTCTGTGAACTTCAGGAAGGAGCCTGCACTGCCTGGTCTGACGTGCTTCCTCTGAGACCTGGCCTAGTTCTGCAGGGGCAGTGCCTGTGTGCAAGGATGCAGAGGAAGAGAGTCCAATCCCAGCAGCACGGCCAGGGAGCACCAGTATTTGGGGCCTACCTGGCTGCCCTCTCGGCCACCAGGGCCATCTCTTATCAAGGATGTGCTGCACAGGTCTTCTTTTTTTTCTTCTTGGTTGGAGCAGAGTATTCCCTTCTCACCGTCTTGGCCTACGACCGCTACGTTGCCATCTGCAAGCCCCTGCACTATGGGAGCCTCCTGGGCAGCACAGCTTGTGCCCAGATGGCAGCAGCTGCCTGGGGCAGTGGCTTTCTCAATGCTGTCCTGCACACAGCCACTACATTTTCCCTGCCCCTCTGCCAAGGCAATGCTGTGGAGCAGTTCTTCTGTGAAATCCCCCACATCCTCAAGCTCTCCTGCTCAGACTACTACCTCAGGGAAGTTGGGTTTATTGCATTTAGCTTTTGTTTAGGTGTTTCTTGCTTTGTTTTCATTGTGCTGTCCTATGTGCAGATCTTCAGGGCTGTGCTGAGGATGCCCTCTGAGCAGGGCCGGCACAAAGCCTTTTCCACGTGCCTCCCTCACCTGGCCGTGGTCTCCCTGTTTGTCAGTACTGGCATGGTTGCCTACCTGAAGCCCAACTCAGTCTCTTCCCCATTCCTGGATCTGCTGGTGTCACTTCTGTACTCCATGTTACCTCCACCAGTGAACCCCCTCATTTACAGCATGAGGAACCAGGAGCTCAAGGATGCACTGAGGAAATTGTTTGAATACATATTTCTTAAGAAATAATAGTGTGCCGTTACATTCCGAGTTTATCTCAGAAACAGTTAGGAAAGTAATTTGGTGTTATTTTTCTTGATAAATATGTTCTTCAAGTTGTGAAGTCGATTTAATTAATGTCATTGTTAGCCTCCTACCTGTTCATTTATCTCTTTACTTTTCCTGATCATCTCATGTGTATCTAAAGCCAGGCTTTCTGTGTAGCTATAGACAATAAAGAAACAAGCAGAAATTCATAGGTCTCAGCTGCAGTGTATTCCTATCTCCTGTGAACTACCAAAGAAACTATTAAAAAAAAAAATAGCAAAAGCTATTTGTGACAGTGATGCTTGACAACTTCCTTGAAACAGGGCCTCAATAGATATAGCTGATTTTTAGGAGGACAGACATTTTCATAATGGGAGCTCAGCTTTCCCCTCTCCTTCCATTTTCCACCTTCTATTGCTGAGTGTGACATCATATGGTATGGAATATCTCTGTGGCTGGTTTAGGTCAGCTGCCCTAGTGATATCCCTTCCCTGTCTCTTGCACACCCACAGCCTGCTGGCTCTTTGGGGAGGGGGGACTAGAGGGATCCCTGATGCTATGAAAGCATTGCTCAGCAGTAGACAAAACACTACCATGATACCAGTGCTGTTCTAGCTACTCAAGCAGAGCACAGCACTGTGTGGGCTTCTACACGAAAAGGTAACTCTGTCCCAGACAGAACCAGTGCAGGACCACACACTGGACAAGAAGGCTCCTTCTGAGCTCTGTGGGGAGTCAGGAAGATCCTAATAAGCACCAGGATGATGAAGGAAGCCCAAAGGCCCTTCTGAAGGTTGACTTATTCCCACCTGGGAGGCAGTGCTGGGCAGTGGGAAGGGTTATGAGAAAGACATGTGAGAAGGCCGTGAGAAACAAGGAAATATCACTGCCATTAACCCAGGCCTGCAAAAAATCACTCTCTGGCCTCCTCTGTCAGGCCAGCGTGAGCCCAGGAGACAGCAGTGAATGGAGCCCACGGACCAAAAGCCTGTCTGAGGTGGGCTGACCAGAGCTCAAGTGCTCAATCTGGTGTGAGCAGGCAGAGGAGAGCTCTGCAGCCACAGGGCACGCAGCAGCCCCAGCAAAGGAGCCTGGCAAGTGACTCCTTGCAGCCCTGGGGCAATGGCAGTGACCCCATGAGCTGGGTCTGCCTCCCAGCCTGCCCAGCATGGCCCTGCAGAGTGCCCCCGTGCCCCGGGCACCACAGCTCCCTCGCTCTGCAGAGCAGCACCTCTGGTTGTCATGTCAGAGATCTCAAATTTTGACTAAACTCATACCTCATAGGTGTTTTTAGTTTTCTCCTTAGGGGTGGCTACGGCCTCCAAGATGCCTGAGAGGAGGTAAATCCTGCACGAAGGCCTGCAAAATGTTACCCTGGATCCATAGGAGTCATTCTGGAAACAAGGCTTCTTCATAGGATGTACACTTTTGTGGAGGTGTGGAGTGGATGGGAACGTGCAGGATGCTCCTACAGAACTTTGTGCCCTTTTCCCTACCGACTACAACACCACTTCTGTCTCAGGAACAGAGTAGCCAGCAGAGTGAGACAGATACTCTGAGATCATGAAAGCCATCAGAAAGCTGATCCCAATAAGATAACCAATATGAGGATGACAGGAGAAGCCTGGCCAAGAGGGAAGTGAGATTTAGGGGAGGGAAGAGGAGTTTAGGAAGCAGAAATTAACGATTTTGTAGAGGTAAGAGGTTTCATGCAATATTGATGGTGCTTTAAAACTGGCTTAAAACAGTCATGTAAAACCCTTACCCTGTTTGGACCAGTAACCCTAATCCCAAAACCTGAATGTTGCTCCAACACCTTGACAGAAATCCCCTGCAGTAATACCTGACCTCAGAGTATCCCTTCAAGCAGAACTCAGCCCATAGCACCTTTCCTTACCTTTACTCTCTTGCTCATCCTAATCCCTTCCCTTAACACTAGCATTAAAACACTTTATTTAACCCTAGACGACTTCTTGGCAGACCTAAAGAAAACCATAAACCACGAAGCTTGTCCATACCCCAGCCACAGACCTGACACCCTATGCAGAACACCAAATCCTCCCAACAAACCGTTGCTTAAACTCTAACACAGATAGGTGAGCCCTAGTTGAAGGCCAGTTGGCAGGTGACTTTGGGCAACCTAATCTAATGGAAATTGTCCCTGTCCCTAGAAGAAGGTTTGACTAGACGATCACAGAATCACAGAATCATCTAGGTTGGAAGAGACCTCCAAGATCATCTAGTCCAACCTCTGACCTAACACTAAGCAGTCCTCCACAAAACCATATTACTAAGTTCAACATCTGAACATCTTTTAAAGACCTCCAGGAATGGTGACTCCACCACTTCCATGGGGAGCCCATTCCAATGCCTAACAACCCTTTCAGTAAAGTTTTTCCTAATATCCAACCTAAACCTCCCCTGGTGCAACTTTAGCCCATTCCCCCTCGTCCAGTCACTGGGCACGTGGGAGAACAGACCAATCCCCACCTCGCTACGGCCTCCTTTGAGGTAGCTGTTTAGAGCAAAAAGGTCACCCCTGATCCTCCTCTTCTCCAGACTGAACAATCCCAGCTCCCTCAGCTGCTCCTTGTAAGACTTGTTCTGGGTTACACGTACTTGGGTAGTGTAAGGTACGATGCAATTCTTTTTGCCTTCTGCATCTACAGCACAGGAAGTAGGATTGATTGGACAATAGAGTAGGGTAAAAAAAGTAAATGTCTTTACTTTTCATCCCGAGTTTTCTACAAAAGACCCAAGAGAGACCATGGATGACCATGTACCTACTAATATTTAATCTGAATTTCTCTGGTTCCAATGGTCATTTCAAATTTATTTTATTTTATTTTATTTTATTTTATTTTATTTTATTTTATTATTTTATTTTATCCCCCTGAAAACATGTGACTTGTTTTAGAAAGGGTTTCATGTGCTGGGCTGGGCTGCATTTACAGGGACAAAGATGACTGCTGGCAGTGGAGGTGTCAGACCTCCAGACTCTGCTTTTCCTCCTGATGGAGGTCTCCAAAGAAGTCATGCTGTATCAATAGCAACAGGAGAATGATGTTCCAAACTGAAATGCAACAACATTCAGCCTTTGAAACAAGAAAATATTTTTATTATGTGCTTTGTGAAATCTTTTCCCTTAACTATGTCATGCAAGCTCTGCAGTTAGATGCACAAGGTGTGAAACCTTGAAGAAAACTATGGAGGAGATATTAGGAATTTCTGCATTTTAATGAGTTCCACAGTGTATTGTGGTGCTGAGTCTATGAAGCTCAGGTACTGAGAGGAGAATAATGTAACTGCTTGAGCAAGTAAAGTCAGGAGGAAAAGCTGATGTGACTTGGAGTATTAATGGGCCCCATTGAGGGCTGTTACTAACAAAGCCTCCCCAGGGACTAGTTAGGGTAGATAATTGGAGGCCATGGTTACAGACAGGCAAAGCACTGTGCTGAGAAATGTCTTTGTTGGTTTTGGTGAAGTAAAAGATCCAAGGCCTGACCCCAGCCACTGGGAGGGGAGATCCTGCACCCCCACGTCCGGTCAAGGCTCTTCCTGGGGTCTGTGGGATGTGGTGGGCAGTGGAATGCCATGAGAAGAACAGTGGTATGACACCTCTGAACTGCTGCACAGGGTTGCAAGGAATCTATAAGGCCCCATCACAATGAGTATAACATATCTCCTCCTAAGCTACTGCCAAGGGGAAAAACCTTCACGGCTGTTGGGCCTTCCCTTTTTACCAGCACACTCTGCCTTCTTCTCTGCAGGCTTTCCATTGCTGTTCCACACATTGCCCTACTTTCTTGAAGTCTGCAGACACCCATCTCTGTTCACCACCTTGCTTTCATGCCTTCCTTTCACTGATGTCTCGTCAGCTCTCACCAGCTGTTCGTTGAAACACAAAGCCAGGGTCTGATCAGAGGGTGACCTCTGGCACCACAGCATGACCCTTTGAGGGACATTTCTCCCTCCTTGTGACCAGTGCCAGCTTTCCATGGAACACTTTGTGGCATTTTTTTTCTCTCCTGCTATTTCCAACTACCAAAGAAAGCTCTATCAGGGTGGAAACCACTCCTGAAGTAGGCATCCCAACCCAGCAGGCTCCTTGCGGTCTCTCAGCCAAGCAGACACAAGTCACCTCAGCAGCAGCTTCCAAGCCAGGGACCTGCTGCTGGCCTTGCAGCTTCTTGGCTACACACAGCCAAGCCTTGTGCCTCCTGCTGCCCACTCATGGACTCAAGCAGAAGGGACAGGACAATCCATGTTGGGGCCTTCTTTCTGTCTGGGTCGTTCTGGGTCTGGAGGCAGAGGGGATCCCCCAGTCAGCATGCCAGGCAGGAGACTTCTGCTGGCCTAGCAGGGCCACTGCCAGATGTCAGCCCAAAAGTGCAGATCTCAGGTCTATGTCAAGGCTGACCTGCCACCTACAGACACAAGTGACCTCACAGTCCCTTTCTGTGACATGCTCCTGCTGCTGCCCTATCACGTGCAGAGACAGAAGTGACCTCACAGTCACTGCCACAGTCACATTCCTCCTGCTGGGGCAGGAAATGCTGAGGCAGAGCTGAGCTCCTCAGAGCATCCCCACCCATCTCTTCCTTGTGGCCCACAAGCTGATCAGATCAGGGTGAGCAAGAGACTCAAGATAAAGGGAAGTGGCTATAGGCTGTGTTTTGTCTTGAAGGGATACTTTGAAGTCAGGCATAAGAGTAGTGGTTTCCTGTCAGGGTGTGGAGTAGCATTTAGATTTGGGGATTAATGTCACTGGTCAGAATAGGGGAATGGCTTTACATGACTGTTTTAAGCCAGCGTTACAGCAGAATCAACATTGCCTGAATGTTCTAACCTCACAGAAATCATTAATTTCTGCTGGCCAAATACCTTTTCCCTCCCTCAAATCTCACATCTCTCCTGGCCAGGCTTTTCCTGACTTTCCCATATCAGTCATTTTCTTAGGGGCAGCTTTCTGATGGCTTTCATGATCTCAGAGTACCCATCTCATATCTATTGGCTACTCCTCTCTTGAGACTGACATGGCACCCAAGTCAGGATGGAAAATATCCCAAAGGCTGTAGGTGAACCCTGCACAAAATGCCCAGCAGTTCTTGTACCACCCCAAAATTTTGTTTCCTGCCTCCAACTTTTAGATACGGAATGGCTTCTGTGCACCCAGGCTATCTTTTTCCAAACCCTCATGCATGGTTCAGTTTGCCCCAAGCGTCTTGGAGGCAGTGGCCCTCTCTGTGTAGAAAACTGAAAGCAGTCCTAAAGGATGACTTCAGGCAAAAGCTGACACCTCTGACATGACAACCCCTACCCAAGACCTCTTCCACTATGGGGCCTACCAGGTACTTAGAAGGAGCTGATCTCAGAAACTACATGCACAGGAAGTGCCTTCTGCTGCCCTACCATGGACACTGGCAGATGTGAGCCTAAAGGCACAGATCCCAGCCAGGAGTCGAGGGTGACCTGTTGGCTACTTCAGAAAGCAGTCACCTCACAGGCCATTTAACAGCCATTTGCTTCCTGCTGGACTTAGTGTTTCTGATGCACCACTGAGCTTATAATGCCACACCTACAAAACACCCCCTTTTTGGGCCAGGACCTGCCCAGGTAGTAGTGAGCTGGTTTTCATCCTCCAAGCTCATGGCACACCTGCTGGGCTCCCAGTCTCTCTGACACACAGGAGCCAGTTCCGTGCCAGTCCTGGGAGGTGCTAGGGCAGGAGAGACCTTGCAGGCAATGTTCCAGCCCCGTGCCTGTTGGCGGTCTCTCAGCTCCTTATGCACAGTGGAGATCACACTCAAGTCTAGAATCCTGAAGCCAGCCTAGAAGATACTCGCCCTCCCCAGCCTCAGTGCCAGCCCCAGCCCCAGCTGGTGGTGCTGCTCTGCAGAGCAAGGGGGGCTGTGGTGCCTGGTGCACAGGGGCACTCTGCAGGGCCATGCTGGGCAGGCTGGGAGGCAGACCCAGCTCATGGGGTCACTGCCATTGCCCCAGGGCTGCAAGGAATCACTCGCCAGGCTCCTTTGCTGGAGCTTTTTTGTGCCATGGGGCTGCACAGCTCTCCTCTGCCTGCTCACACCAGATTGAGCACTTGAGCTCTGCTCAGTCCACCTTGGAGGAGATCCCCCCTTAGGAGGGAAGTGCTGCAGTGGAGGCCAGCTGTGCCACTGCCGTGCCCACTGCCTGTCCCTGCCTGCAGTCCCAGCACAGCCCCACAGCACCACTGGCACCAAGCTTCAGGAGCAGCCGGGCCTGACCCCACCAGCAGGGCTCAGCAGGACAGGGCGGCAGTGGCAAGAGAGCAGCTCTGCATGCCCCAAGTGCTGTTGCTCCCTGGCCGTGCTGCTGGGATGGGACTCTTTTCCTCTGCACCCCTGCACACGGGCACTGCCCCTGCAGAGCCAGGCCTGGTCTCAGAGCAAGGCTCCTCTCTGTAGATGCCAGAGACTGATTTTTGAAAGTGTGATTTGTGCTGTTGGACTGTGGTTGTCAAGCATGTTGTGCTTTATCCTGGCAGAAAGCTCAGCACCACATTGCTCATCCTCACCCCCGAAATGCTCATGTATTGAGATAAGGATGGTTTGATTGCAAAGGAAAGGAAGAGATGTTGCTGCTGCTGCCGCTGATGATGATGATAATGTAGTTTATTAAATCAAGCGATGCACAGTGCAATTGCTCACCAGACACTGACCGATACACAGCGCGTCCCCAAGCAGGGGTCCCCCTGAACCTGGGCAGCCTGCCTCAGGATCTCCTGTGTAGGTCCTTTGACCTTACTTTGGTTTATGTCAAAATCAGCGGTGGTGGTGGGACTTCATTCAGGCCACAGACGTCCACCATTATCTTCCACTCCCCATTAGAATTTTGCACTGTCCATACGGGACTATTAAAGGGTGAGAGAGCCTTGCTGATCACTCCTTGGCTCTCCAGTCAATGAACCAGGTCATGCAGGGGAATCAGGGAGCCTCTGTTAGTGCAATACTGCCTCAGGTGCACTGTTGTGGTAGCGATTGGCACCTGCTGCTCATTGGCCATCAGCACCTCCACAGCAGAAGGGTCCTGTGAGAGAGTGGGCAAGGTAGACAACTGTTTAAAGGTAAGCCTTTGGATCTTTGAAGTACCCTTTCCTGAAGGAGTCTATTCTAAGGGTGCACAGAGCTTCTGGGCCAGTCTCAAGGGGTTGCTTTTGCCACTCTTTCCCATTAGACTCACATCAGCCTCCAATACAGTTGACTACTGGGATTCTCCCATCATTCCAGAAATACAATTGGGTTCTGGCCCTTTTAGCTCGATGGCATTACACTACACTGTGCATTGGTGTCCTTTAAAACCTAACACCTCCTGTGGGTCTGATGTGCCAAGCGAGTAATCCTCAAAGTCCAATAGACTCAGTTGCCTCCTTCCTCCCCCCGGTTGGAGGTAGAACCCCTCTAGTCCCGCTCATAGTATTCATTACTCTGTTTGGAGGACTGCCCACCAGAAACAGGAGCAGCAATTTTCTCTGAAGAACCACTTTTTGTGAATGTTTTTCCTTGTGCTTCATGTATCCATGCCTCTAGGATGGAGGTAGATTTTCCATCCCATTTACTCATGGCTTCTCCGTGATCACACAGTTAAAACCACAGAGCTGCACGTGGTATGTACCCACTATATCACCTTTCTTGAGTAGAGGGACACTTACACCTGAGAGCTGAGGTATTGGTTCTTACAGGTGGGGAGGAAGATGTATTCTCTTGTAGTTCTTGGACCTACTCAGACAGTTTCTCCATTGCTGAGACACAGGTTCATAGGGAAGAAGAGAGACTTTCTTTGTAATGCCATAGCTGGCTAGCCAATTCATCCACCATGGGTTCCTCTTGGTCTTTCCTGGTCATTACTGCCAACGAATTGGCATATGATTATGGTGCGCTCTGTACAAACTTCTGTCACATGGGTCATGTGTACTTGACTTCATCTGGATCTTTGGACAGCTGTTAGTTTTCTAGGTTTCTACAAATCACCTTCAGCATGGGTAATTCCCTCAGGTACAGGATACCCCTGTGCATGGTGGTCCACTTGCCTGGTTGACATAGAAGATCTTCCTTCAAGGGATAACTTTCTTTCAGGCCTTAGAGGGTTAAGTTCCTTGTGCCCTTTTCCACTGGCTTTCTCAATCACCCCTCAGCTACAGGAGGATCCCAGCTGCTTGGCTTCCCTGCCCTCTAAATCCAGACTGTTAGCCCCCTTCTCTCAGCACTGGAGCAGCCAGCTGACAATGTGCTCACCGAGATGATGGCTAAAATATTTTCCCATGTCTCGTAGCTTACACTGGGATAGGGATCACATGGTTTCTGATGCTTATATGACCTCTTCTTCTTGGTCATCCTGCTTCTATGATGGCCCAACTTAGGAGAAACCTGCCTCTTCTTCCTCCTCCTTTCTTGTCTGGGTGCCTGAGTTTCTTTCCTTTCTAAAGAAAAACTGACTTTTACACCCATTGTTTTCTCCTGCATAAAGAGGCAACCGATACTGGCACAGGCTGGTTCTCTGGCCCAGCCATGGGGCCCATTGCAGGTGCTGGAGTGGCTTCAGGGCCCATCGCTGGAGTTGTTCTGGCTGCAGGGCCTTTTGGATGAGTTGAAGTGGCTGCAGTGCCTATCGCAGGTTTGGGAGTAGCTATAGGGCCTGTCACGAGTGTCAATTTAACTTTGGGCCCACCTCAGGAGCTGGAGTGCCTGCAGGGCCTGTTGCAGGGTTTGGAGTGGCTTTGGACAGGCCATATGCCTGTCATGGAGGAGAAGGGGGAGGTGCAGGAGAAAGGGAGAGGGAAGAAGTGGTGAAAAGCATCCCCCACTGTCCATCCCAGTTCCACCCACCCTGCATAGGTTTACTCCCCAAGGAGAAAAGGCAAAGACTTTAAAAGAGTGTAATTCTAAATAATTTCTAAGAGATGAAGAGATGGTTCCTGAGGTATGGAGGCAGCAATTATTTTATCCTGTCATAAGTCAGCGTTATCCAATACAGCAAAACAGTAACCTTAAACCAGCCCCCAGAACTGATAAAGAGCACACCATGGATGACAATTAGTAATGTGCTGTACAACACAATTCTGAAAACAAGCACCACAGACCCCAGATCAAAAATATCAATACTGTGATCAGCAACTGTTAAACTGATCTAATGCTTATAAGAATTTACTTTTAAAACGCTGTGATCAGATCTGTCATCTCAACCTTTGTGCTCCATGCTAGGCACCAAAAAGCCTTGCTGTGGTTTGACCCAGCAGGCAGCTCAGAACTGTACAGATATTCATCCGATGCACTGCAGGAGAGAAGAGGGAGAAAAAAAAAAGTAAAAGTTTATGAGTGAATATAAAAGCAGATTAATAGGACACAATGGAAATAATAATAACAACAATAGCAATAAATTGTTATTATTATATATTTCATTATTATTATTATTATTATATGATGATGATGATGATGATGATGATTATTATTATTATTATTTATAGACACAGATATAATTATTATTATGGCCTGGCACATCAGACCCACAAAATGTATCAGGCTCTACTAGACACCAGTGCACAGTGTACCCTAATGCCATCAAGCTAGAAAGAGGTAGAACCCACCTGTATTTCTGGAGTGACAGGGGCATCCCAGAAGTTAACTGTACTGGAGGCTGAAGTGAGTCTAACTGGGAAGGAATGGCAAAAGCACCCCACTGGGACTGGCTCAGAGGCTATGTGCATCCTTGGCATAGACTGCATCAGGAGGGAGAATTCAGAGTTCCAAGAGGGCACCACTGGTGGGGCTTTGGCATAGCTGCCTTGAAGACAAAGGACATGAAACAGTTGTCTACCTTGCTTGGCCTTCCACAGAATCCTTCTGTTGGGGGTTTGCTGAGGGTTGAAGAACAGCAGGTGCCAATGGCTACCATGGTGGCACACCTGAGGCAGCGTCGCGCTGAGACTCCCTGATTGCCATCCATGAGCTGGGTCATCAACTGGAGAGCCAAGGTGTAGATGTAGAGCTTGGGAGTGTGGTTTAGTGATGGACTTGTCAGCACTAAGGTAAAGTTGCCTGACCTGGGTGACACGTCCCAGAGTAGTGTCAGGCACAATGCAATTCTTTTTGCCTTCTGCATCTATAGCACAGGAAGTAGGACTTTGCCCTACTCTATTGACTAGGCAGGTCTTTTCACATTACTCAGTTCAGGTTTGTGTGACTGGAGGGGGACAATTTCCCAAAAGAGGCCAAGCTCATGGGTACAGCTACAGCCACAGGAAGATTTTTTTTTTTTCACTTTTTACCTTGAGTTTTCCACAGAAGACCCAAGAGACACCCTGGATGTCCAGTTGTCTACTAAGATTCATTTAGAATTTCTCAGGATCCAACAGTCATTTCAAATTTATTTTATTTTATTTTATTTTATTTTATTTTATTTTATTTTATTTTATATTTTTATTTTCTTTTATTATTTTCTGAACACACCCCTGACTTCTCTTAGAAAGGGTTTCATGTGCTGGGCTGGGCTGCACTGACAGGGACAAAGACCACTGCTGGCAGTGGAGCTGTCAGACCAGCACACTCTGCTCTTCCTCCCAATGAAGGTCTCCAAAGAAGTCACCCTGGATGAATAGCAATAGGAGAATGATGTTCAAAACTGAAATGCAGCAAAATTCAGCCTTTGAAACAAGAAAATTTTTTTATTGGTTGCTCTTTGAAATCTTCCTTAATTACATCTTGCAGCTCTGCAATTAGCTGCAAAAGGAATGAAGGCTTGAAGAAAACTATCAAAGAGATGTTAGGTGTTTCTGCATTTTAATGAGTTCCATGGTGCATTTTGGTGTTGAGTCTGTGAAGTTCAGGTACTGAGAGGACAATGATGCAACTGCTAGAGAAAGTAAAGTCAGAAGGAAAAGCTGAAGTGACTTGGAGTATTAATGGGCCCCACTGAGGGCTGTTACTAACAAAGCCTCCCCAGGGCCTTGTTAGGGCAGATAATTGGAGTCCATGATTGCAGACAGGCAAAGCACTGTGCTGAGAAATGTCTTGGTTGGTTTTGGTGATGCAGAAGAGCCAAGGTCTGGCCCCAGCCTCTGGAAGGGGAGATTCTGCACTGCCACATCTGGCTTAAGGGTCTTGCTGGGGTCTGTGGGATGTGGTGGGCAGTGTGATGCCATGAGAACAGTGGTATGACACCTCTGAGGTGCTGCACAGGGTTGCAAGGAATCAATGAGGCCCCACTGCAACGAGTATAACATCTGTCCTCATAAGCTCTAGCCAAGGTGACAAAACCTTCAGGGCTGTTGGGACCTTCCATTCTTGCCAGCACGCTCTGCCTTCTCCTCTGCAGCTTTTCCTACGTTGTCCCACAATTTGTCCTATTTCCTTGAAGTCTGCAGACAAACATCTCTGTTCACCAATTTGCTCTCATCCCTTGCTTTCTCCCATGTCTTGTCAACCCTCACCAGCTGTTCCTTGAAACACAAAGCCATGGTCTGATGAGAGGGTGACCTGTGGCACTACAGCACGACCCTTTGAGGGATATTTCTTCGTCCTCATGGCCATTGCCAACATTCCTGGGCACACATTGTGGCAAGTTTTTCTCTCCTGCTCTTTCCTACTACCACAGAAAGCTCCATCAGGGTGGAAACCACTCCTGAAGTAGGCATCCCAACCCAGCAGGCTCCTTGCGGTCTCTCAGCCAAGCAGACACAAGTCACCTCAGCAGCAGCTTCCAAGCCAGGGGCCTGCTGCTGGCCTTGCAGCTTCTTGGCTACACACAGCCAAGCCTTGTGCCTCCTGCTGCCCACTCATGCACTCAAGCAGAAGGGACAGGAAAACCCATCTGGGGGCCTTCTTTCTGCCTGGGTCCCTCTGGCTCTGGAGGCAGAGGGGATCCCCCAGTCAGCATGCCAAGCAGCTGCCTTCTGCTGGCCTAGCAGGGATATTGCCAGATTTCAGCCCAAAAGTGCAAGTCCCAGGGAGAAGGCAAGGGTGACCTGCCACCTCCAGACACAAGTGACCTCACAGTCCCTTTCCGTGACACGTTCCTGCTGCTGCCCTATCAAGTGCAGAGGCAGAAGTGACCTCACAGTCACTGCCACAGTCACATTGCTCCTGCTGGGCCGTGAGATCCTGAGGTAAAGCTAAGTTTTCTCTAGCCCCCTCGGTACCTATTTTTCACTTACTATGTTAGAGATTAAGCAAAGTTTTAGTAGGAGTGTTTGTTGTTCTGCTTGTGCTGTCAGGTCTGTGGTTGAGGTATGGACAAGCTCTGTGGTTTACGGGTGTTTTACATCTGCCAGGGAGTCTAGGGTTGAATAGAGCATTTTAATGTTAGTTTTAAGGGAAGGGATTACGGTTATCAAGAGAGAAAATTGATTCCTTTTAGAGTGTTGTAGTAGCATTTAGGTTTAGGGATTAAAATTACTGGTTCAAATAATTAAGGGCCATATGTGGCTTTTTTAATTCATTGTTACTGCAGTATTGGCATTGCAGGAATGTTTTTACCTCTATGAAACCATTAATTTCTGCTGGCCATGCTCGTCTTCCCACCCCAAAATCTCATATGTCTCTTGTCCAGGCTGCTTCTGACCTCCCCATATCTTATTGGGATCAGCTTTCTGATGACATCCGTGATCACATAGTATCTGTCTCACCTGTGTTGGCTACTCCATTCCTGAGAAGGAAGTCGTATTGTACTCAGGAGAGTAAAGGACACAAAGGTCTTTGTGCCCTTTGCCATGATCTGGCAAGATCATGGAAATGATCCTCCTGGAATCAATGTCAAGGCACATGCAAGACAAAGAGGTGATCTCAGACAACCAGCATGGCTTCACCAAAGTCCAAATTGTGCCTGACCAATGTGATGGCTTTCTACAATGGAGTGATCACATCAGACAACAACAGAAGACCGATCAATGTCATCTACTTGGACTTCTGTAAGACTACTGACACTGTCGCACATGACATCCTGATCTCCAAATTAGAGATATGCATTTGTTGGGTGCACCATTCAGTGGATAAGGAGTTGGCCTGAATGTCACACGCAGAGAGTGGTGCTCAATGGCTCTATGTCCAAGTGGAGGCTGCTGACAAGTGTTGTACCTCAGGAGTCTGTCCTGGGACTGGTGCTGTTTAATATCTTTATCTATGACAGACAATGAGATCAACAGTGAGACAGTACATTCTGTGCTTGTAGCCCAGAAGGCCAACTGCATCCTGGGCTCCATAAGCAGAGGAGTGGCCAGCAGGTGGAGAGAGGTCACTTCTACTCCTTGTACTCTGCCCTTGTGAGGCCCCACTTGGAGTCCTGCATCCAGGACTGGGGCCCACAGCACTAGAAGGGTGTGGGTCTGTTAGAACAAATCCAGAGGAGGGCCACAAATATGATCAAGGGGCGGGAGCACGTCTCCTATGAAAAAAGACTGAGAGAACTGGGGCTGTTCAGCCTGGAGAAAAGAAGGCTCCGGGGTGACCTCTTTGTGGCCTTTCAGTACTTAAAGGGAGCTTATAAAAAAGATGGAGAGTGACTCTTTTCTCAATTAGATAATGATAGGAAAAGGGTGAATCGTTTTAAGCTAAAAGGGGGGAGATTTAGATTAGATGTTAGGAGGAAACTCTTCACTCAGAGGGAGGTGAGGAACTGAAACAGGTTGCTGAGAGACCTTAGGGATGCCCGATCCCTGGAGCTGATCAAGAGCAGGTTAGATGATGCCCTGGGCAACCTGATCTCATGGGGGACATCCCTGCTTATGGCCAGGGGGTTGGAACTAGGTGACCTTTAAGGTCCCTTCCAACAGTAGCCATTCTCTTATTCTATGGTCTCACTAGCTCTACTTCAAGCATGACTCCCATGCCATCAGCCTTCCTGTGGTCTCTCACCTGACCAGAACGGAAGGTGCCTCACCATCATCTTCAATGCCATGTGCATGCTTCTGCCGTTTACAATCCCTATCTGTGCCACATTCCTCCTGCTTGTCCATTAGCTCCAGAGACAGAAGTGACCTTCCAGCCTCCTTCACAGCCATTGCCTCCTGCAGGCCCACCAGATCCAGAGGCACATCTGACCTCATCCCAGCATTCCCAGCCAGCTCCTCCTTGTGGCCTCTGATCTGATCACATACCTGTCACCTCACATGCCTCTTCCAATGCCATGGGACTGCTGCAGGACCTCACAGTCCCTGCCCTGCCCCAAGGAGACAAACAGCTGAAGTTAGGGATAGGAGTGGGGTTGAAGCTGAGATGTGCTGTGTGCATGCTGGAGGGCTTTGGGGGTTAGATGATCAGGTTAATGTTTAGGGATTAGAGGTCACCCTCCAGGATCAAGGGAATGGCAAAGCATCGAGGGAGGGATTGATGTTCGGCTTAAGGATCCTGCTCAAGGTTTAGGATAAGGGCAAGCTTTGAGGACTTCAGTTTAGGTCTGGTTTGGGGGTTAAGGCTAAGGCTGGCTTTTTATTCCTTGGTTATGTTTTATCATTCTTCTGCTTGCCCTCCTATTAGCAGATGAGTTTGACATCTGTCATTTCCATGTTCTGAGGTATGTCTTTGATCCATCTGTCCTTTCCAAGGTCTTTGAGATAGGTCTTATGATGACATCTGCAGATCCACTTGAACCTCTCTCACCCTGCCCGTACCACCTCTAGGCAACCTGAGGACTGACTGGGAGGATGGTGGTTTAGGAAAGGGCTTCATGAAGATCTCTGAGGAGGGCTGTATTTGGGCTTCTCACAGACAGTGATGGCAGTATCATAGAAAACAGTGACACTCGTGTGGACAGAAGAGCAGGTGGATAAGGCCTTGGCCTGTCAATACAGGACACAGACACACATGAAAACTGCATGAGAGGGAAGAGGAAGATTGGATCCAAAATGTAGATTATGAAATCAAAGACCATGAGTATCACTTTGGCACTGCAGAACAGCACCAGCAGTGGGGCAAAACCACAGAAGATATCTGTGACACTGGGGCCACAGAAGAATAGCTGGGAGGAGAAGAAATAATTCCTGTACATGACAGAAATCCCCTTGTTCAGGTACAGCTGCCTTCTGGAGTCAGACCTTCCACTTCTCGAGCCTTGCAGAGAACAGGGATGGCATAGAGCCCAGGGCTGACCGTAGGGCACAGCCCCAGAAGGAAGCACGGCATCTGCAGGTGTTTGTGTCAGGCACAAGCACAGTGTTGAGTGTGTTCCACATCCCAGTCTCCATGCTGGTCATGTGAGAGAGGAAGAAGAGATTTGTGTATGGGTAGAGGATCTTCCATTTGGATTGCTGGGAAAACTCAACAAATGCTATCTTAGTGTCCAATTCCCTTCTTGGGAAACCTTTTAGAGCATTCAGTTCCCCCCTCTCTTGTTAGGACACATTCAGAGGGGTGAAATGATCCCTGGCAGTCATGGCTGAGGTGTCCTGCAATATACTGGGAACACAATAGGAGTTAAGGGAGGGAAATATTTGTTCTCATGTTTGAGAATCGAACTTTAAGAGCATAAAATCAGTCTCTCCGAAATTCATCTAGGAGCAGACAGTGATGACTTCAGTCTGCTTTAACCACCACACCCCAGCAGAGACCCTGCTGCCTTGGGGAGCTGTCAGCCCTGAGGCCTTGGGGACACTTCGAGGGAGCCCAAGGGCACAGAGCAAGCGATGCCATGGTTTGGTGCTGTGCTGCTGAGCTGGGCCAGGCTCCTGGGCCCAAGGGGAGCTCCTGGCAAGCACTGCAGAGAGACAGCTGTGCTCAGGAGCAGCTCCTCTGCACAGCGCAGCAGGGCTGGGGGCTCTGACCACAGCTGGCACACACAGAGGAGAGAAGGAGAGAGGGCTTGGAGGCACTGAGGAGCGCAACAACAGAGGGCAGCGTGTGGCAGGACACATCTGCAGGCTCTTGACACCGTGAGGCTCTGTCAGTAGGGCAATGCAGGTGGGGTTGCCAGAGGGGTCTTCTACAGCTGGCACATCTGATGGCTGATAGCATCTGTCAGGATGGGTCTTCCTTGTTCTCCAGCGAGGAGTATAATATGCTTTAGAGAATGGCATTTAAAATTGGATTTTTCAAGAGAAAGACCTGGGCAGGGGCTACCTGAAAGGCAAGACTTTTATTGTAGCCTGTGCTTGCAGATACCTGTGGTAGAGCGGAAGCTGGTTTCATGGTAATAGGTGGTCAGGTTTGTACTGCAGACTGAGACTCCTAGAGCATTGCAATGAGGGATCAATAGTTCATCAATGAACTTCATGAAGTCCTGTACCACACCTCCACCCACAGACTGCACCATCATCATCCTTGTGGTCCTCTCAGGTTTTATCCTAGCTGATCTTAAGGAGCTGAAAACCCTCTGATGCCCAGTGCCCTGTCTTTGAGAGGTCTCTGCCGGCTTGAGATGAGCACAGATCACCTGCAGTGAGCATGAGCTGCCTCCTCTGCAGCACAGGAGGGTGTGCTGAGTGTCCATCTGTCCCTCCCTGACCTTGCCTCCCCTGGCAGCAGCACGCTGGCATTCCTCCTGGCTTCTCCAGCTGGCCGTGCCGCTGCTGGTCTTGTTCCCAGGCTGACTGGGGATGGGGCTTTCACATGCCCATGGAGTGAGCCCTCGGTGTGCTTGGGGGAAGGGGAGTACGGGGACAAGGTGAGTGTTCTGGAGTTGGGCATTTTGAGCCTGGATTCCTCTGCTCTCAGCAGTGTTCAGATTCTTTTCAGATGAACAACTGAGTAAAATTTTCCTGCAGCTCTCACAGGGAGGGTGAGACCAGCACTGGTGGACAGATTGTCTGTCCTCACTAAAGGACACTCTGTGCTATAGGGACAGTCTCTTTTTCTCTGAGCAGACACAAAGTTTCCCTTCAAGTGCAGGGGGAATGCCCAGGATTTCTGTTTTAGAAAAACTCAGCAGTGTCCAGGTTCTGTAGGCACTGGAACAGGCACCACAGGGAAGTGGTCACAGCACTGAGGCTGTCAGAAGTCAAACATCTGGGCAACTCAGCCATATAGACTGATTTTTGGGTGGTCATGTACAAATTCAGGGGTGGGATCTGATGATCCTTGTGGAACACTTCCAAGTCAGGATATTCTATGATTCTATGACTCTAGGGACATAGAAGCAGAATTGCACTGTAGCTCAAAGACCGGCCAACACAGGGCAGCTGAGACCAGAACCGATAGATTGACTGGCTCTCCTCTCTGAAGGGCACTCTGCTCTAAAATGCAGTATCTGTGACTCTGGAGATCTACAAGGTTTCACTTGGAGTGCAGCTGAATGCCCAGGATTTATGCCTTAGAAGGACTCCTCAGATGTGGTGGAGCAGCTGAACAAAGAGTACAAATCAAATAACAAAAAAACAAATAAATACGTAAATCTCCACGTGTCTGCTCTGTGATGAACTTTGAGCAAAACTGGGGAAATCTGATATGAACTGAAGTGAATGTGAGACTGCACCATGTTCCTACCATGTTGCTACCTTGAGCTGTAGTGCATGACTGATTCTTCCATTGCCCACAGAAAAGCACTCTTCTCCCAGACAGACTCAGTATCAGCTGGAAGTCATTAAAGGGACCTTCAAAATAACTGCCTGCAAGTGGAAAATCTTTTTGATGGTTTTAAATGAGAAAATTGAATTTTCCTCTGATAAGTCTGCTGTACATTATTACTATTCTTTCTCTTTGTGCAGGACCACTTCACAGAAAAAACAGATGCCCAACAGCAGCTCAGTCACTGAATTCCTGCTGCTGGCATTCGCAGACATGCGCGAGCTGCAGCTCCTGCACTTCGTGCTCTTCCTGGGCATCTACCTGGCTGCCCTCCTGGGCAACGGCCTCATCCTCAGCGCCGTAGCCTGCCACCACCGCCTCCACACCCCCATGTACTTCTTCCTCCTCAACCTGGCCCTCCTCGACGTGGGCTGCATCTCCACCACTCTGCCCAAAGCCATAGCCAATGCCCTCTGGGACACCAGGGCCATCTCCTATAAAGCATGTGCTGCCCAACTCTTTCTCTTTGCTTTCTTTGTAGTAGCTGAGTATTGCCTCCTCACTGTCATGGCCTACGACCGCTACGTTGCCATCTGCAAGCCCCTGCACTACGGGAGCCTCCTGGACAGCAGAGCTTGTGCCCAGATGGCAGCAGCTGCCTGGGGCAGTGGCTTTCTCAATGCTGTCCTGCACACTGCCAACACATTTTCCCTGCCCCTCTGCCACGGCAACGCTGTGGACCAGTTCTTCTGTGAAATCCCCCACATCCTCAAGCTTTCCTGCTCAGACTACTACCTCAGGGAAGTTGGGGCACTTGTGTTTAGTTTTTCTTCAGCCTTTGGTTGTTTTGTTTTCATTGTGCTGTCCTACATGCAGATCTTCAGGGCAGTGCTGAGGATGCCCTCTTCTCAGGGCCGGCACAAAGCCTTTTCCACGTGCCTCCCTCACCTGGCCGTTGTCTCCCTCTTTGTCAGCACTGCCATGTTTGCCTACCTGAAGTCTCCCTCCATCTCTTCCCCATCCCTGGACCTGGTGGTAGCATTTCTATACTCGGTGGTGCCTCCAGTATTGAATCCTCTCATCTACAGTATGAGGAACCAGGAGCTCAAGGAAGCCTTGTGGAGATTGATGACTTAATGTGTTTCAGGAGAATAAGTGGTCAGTCTGCTTCTGCAGATGAGTCATAATGTCACTTATTGGAACAGCCCATATTCTGTTCCTTTGTGTTTGTGTGTTTGTGTGCATTTATTAATAGATTTCCTTAGTTTTAGTTCGGTTAATGTTACCCAATAAAATGATATTGGTCATCCCAATTCAACTTCAATATGTATTTTCAAGTCTAGCTCAGTGACTATACACAAAGAGCCCATCTGTCTGTGAACTTCAGGAAGGAGCCTGCACTGCCTGGTCTGACGTGCTTCCTCTGAGACCTGGCCTAGTTCTGCAGGGGCAGTGCCTGTGTGCAAGGATGCAGAGGAAGAGAGTCCAATCCCAGCAGCACGGCCAGGGAGCACCAGTATTTGGGGCCTACCTGGCTGCCCTCTAGGCCACCAGGGCCATCTCTTATCAAGGATGTGCTGCACAGGTCTTCTTTTTTTTCTTCTTGGTTGGAGCAGAGTATTCCCTTCTCACCGTCTTGGCCTACGACCGCTACGTTGCCATCTGCAAGCCCCTGCACTATGGGAGCCTCCTGGGCAGCAGAGCTTGTGCCCAGATGGCAGCAGCTGCCTGGGGCAGTGGCTTTCTCAATGCTGTCCTGCACACAGCCACTACATTTTCCCTGCCCCTCTGCCAAGGCAATGCTGTGGAGCAGTTCTTCTGTGAAATCCCCCACATCCTCAAGCTCTCCTGCTCAGACTACTACCTCAGGGAAGTTGGGTTTATTGCATTTAGCTTTTGTTTAGGTGTTTCTTGCTTTGTTTTCATTGTGGTGTCCTATGTGCAGATCTTCAGGGCAGTGCTGAGGATGCCCTCTGAGCAGGGCCGGCACAAAGCCTTTTCCACGTGCCTCCCTCACCTGGCCGTGGTCTCCCTGTTTGTCAGTACTGGCATGGTTGCCTACCTGAAGCCCAACTCAGTCTCTTCCCCATCCCTGGATCTGCTGGTGTCACTTCTGTACTCCATGTTATCTCCAGCAGTGAACCCCCTCATTTACAGCATGAGGAACCAGGAGCTCAAGGATGCACTGAGGAAATTGTTTGAATACATATAAATAATGTGCCCTTACCTTCTGAGTTTATCTCAGAAACAGTTAGGAAAGTAATTTGGTTTTATTTTTCTTGATAAATATGTTCTTCAAGTTGTGGAGTCGATTTAATTAATGTCATTGTTAGCCTCCTACCTGTTCATTTATCTCTTTACTTTTCCTAAACATCTCATGTGTATCTAAAGCCAGGCTTTCTGTGTAGCTATAGACAATAAAGAAACAAGCAGAAATTCATAGGTCTCAGCTGCAGTGTATTCCTATCTCCTGTGAACTACCAAAGAAACTATTAAAAAAAAAAAAAAAAAAAGCTATTTGTAACCATGATGCTTGACCACTTCCTTGAAACAGGGCCTCAATAGATACAGCTGATTTTCAGGAGGACAGACGTTTTCTTAACGGGAGCCCAGCTCTCCCCTCTCCTTCCATTTTCCACCTTTTATTGCTGAGTGTGACATCATATGGTATGGAATATCTCTGTGGCAGGTTTAGGTCAGCTGCTCTGGTGATGTCGCCTCCCTGTCTCTTGCACACCCACAGCCTGCTGGCTCTTTGGGGAGGGGGGATTAGAGGGATCCCTGATGCTATGAAAGCATTGCTCAGCAGTAGACAAAACACTACCATGATACCAGTGCTGTTCTAGCTACTCAAGCAGAGCACAGCACTGTGTGGGCTTCTACAGGAAAAGGTAACTCTGTCCCAGACAGAACCAGTGCAGGACCACACACTGGACAAGAAGGCTCCTTCTGAGCTCTGTGGGGAGTCAGGAAGATCCTAATAAGCACCAGGATGATGAAGGAAGCCCAAAGGCCCTTCTGAAGGTTGACTTATTCCCACCTGGGAGGCAGTGCTGGGCAGTGGGAAGGGTTATGAGAAAGACATGTGAGAAGGCCGTGAGAAACAAGGAAATATCACTGCCATTAACCCAGGCCTGCAAAAAATCACTCTCTGGCCTCCTCTGTCAGGCCAGCGTGAGCCCAGGAGACAGCAGTGAATGGAGCCCACGGACCAAAAGCCTGTCTGAGGTGGGCTGACCAGAGCTCAAGTGCTCAATCTCGTGTGAGCAGGCAGAGGAGAGCTCTGCAGCCCCACGGCACACAAAAGCCCCACCAAAGGAGCCTGGGGAGTGACTCCTTGCAGCCCTGGGGCAATGGCAGTGACCCCATGAGCTGGGTCTGCCTCCCAGCCTGCCCAGCATGGCCCTGCAGAGTGCCCCCGTGCCCCAGGCACCACAGCTCCCTCGCTCTGCAGAGCAGCACCTCTGGTTGTCATGTCAGAGATCTCAAATTTTGACTAAACTCATACCTCATAGGTGTTTTTAGTTTTCTCCTTAGGGGTGGCTACTGCCTCCAAGATGCCTGAGAGGAGGTAAATCCTGCACGAAGGTCTGCAAAATGTTACCCTGGATCCATAGGAGTCATTCTGGAACCAACGCTTCTTCATAGGATGTACACTTTTGCGGAGGTGTGGAGTGGATGGGAACGTGCAGGATGCTCCTACAGAACTTTGTGCCCTTTTCCCTACCGACTACAACACCACTTCTGTCTCAGGAACAGAGTAGCCAACAGAGTGAGACAGATACTCTGAGATTATGAAAGCCAACAGAAAGCTGATCCCAATAAGATAACCAATATGAGGATGACAGGAGAAGCCTGGCCAGCAGAGAAGTGAGATTTGGGGGAGGGAAGAGGAGTTTGGGATGCAGAAATTAACGATTTTGTAGAGGTGAGAGGTTTCATGCAATATTGATGGTGCTTTAAAACTGGCTTAAAACAGTCATGTAAAACCCTTACCCTGTTTTGACCAGTAACCCTAATCCCAAAACCTGAATGTTGCTCCAACACCTTGACAGAAATCCCCTGCAGTAATACCTGACCTCAGAGTATCCCTTCAAGCAGAACTCAGCCCATAGCCCCTTTCCTTACCTTTACTCTCTTGCTCATCCTAATCCCTTCCCTTAACACTAGCATTAAAACACTTTATTTAACCCTAGACGACTTCTTGGCAGACCTAAAGAAAACCACAAACCACGAAGCTTGTCCATACCCCAGCCACAGACCTGACACCCTATGCAGAACACCAAATCCTCGCAACAAACCGTTGCTTAAACTCTAACACAGATAGGTGAGCCCTAGTTGAAGGCCAGTTGGCAAGTGACTTTGGGCAACCTAATCTAATGGAAATTGTCCCTGCCTATGGAAGAAGGTTTGACTAGACAATCACAGAATCACAGAATCATCTAGGTTGGAAGAGACCTCCAAGTTCACCTAGTCCAACCTCTGACCCAACACTAAGCAGTCCTCCACAAAACCATATTACTAAGTTCAACATCTGAACATCTTTTAAAGACCTCCAGGGATGGTGACTCAACCACTTCCATGGGGAGCCCATTCCAATGCCTAACAACCCTTTCAGTAAAGTTTTTCCTAATATCCAACCTAAACCTCCCCTGGTGCAACTTTAGCCCATTCCCCCTCGTCCAGTCACTGGGCACGTGGGAGAACAGACCAATCCCCACCTCGCTACGGCCTCCTTTGAGGTAGCTGTTTAGAGCAAAAAGGTCACCCCTGATCCTCCTCTTCTCCAGACTGAACAATCCCAGCTCCCTCAGCTGCTCCTTGTAAGATTTGTCCTGGGTTACACGTACTTGGGTAGTGTAAGGCACAATGCAATTCTTTTTGCCTTCTGCATCTACAGCACAGGAAGTAGGACTGCCCTACTCTATTGACTGGACAATAGAGTAGGGTAAAAAAAGTAAATGTCTTTACTTTTTACCCTGAGTTTTCCAAAGAAGACCCAAGAGAAACCATGGATGACTAGGTACCTACTGATACTTAATCTGTATTTCTCTGGTTCCAATGATCATTACAATCTTAGAAAGGCTTTCATGTGCAGGGCTGGGCTGCAGTTACAGGGACAAAGACCACTGCTGGCAGTGGAGGTGTCAGACCTCCAGACTCTCCTCTTCCTCCCTATGGAGGGTCTCCAAAGAAGTCACCCTGAATGAATAGCAACAGGAGAATGATGTTCAAAACTGAAATACAGCAAAATTCAGCCTTTGAAAATACAAAAGATTTTTTATTAGGTTTTTTGAAATCTTCTTTGACTACATCATGCAAGCTCTGTAATTAGCTCTGCAAGGCGTGAAGCCTTGAAGAAAACTATGGAAGAGATGTTAGGAGTTTCTGCATTTTAATGAGTTCCATGGTGTATTTTGGTGCTGAGTCTATGAAGCTCAGGTACTGAGAGGGGAATGATGCAACTGCTTGAGCAAGTAAAGTCAGAAGGAAAAGTTGAAGTGACTTGGAATATTAATGGGCCCCACTGAGGGCTGTTACTAACAAAGCCTCCCCAGGGACTCGTTAAGGTGGATAACTGGAGTCCATGATTGCAGACAGGCAAAGCACTGCACTGAGAAATGTCTTGGTTTTAGTGAAACAGAAGAGCCAAGGCCTGACCGCAGCCACTGGAAGGGGAGATCCTGCTCCCCCACGTCTGGCTCAAGGCTCTTGCTGGGGTCTGTGGGCTGTGGTGGGCAGTAGGATGCCATGAGAAGAACAGTGGTGTGACACCTCTAAGGTGCTGCACAGGGTTGAAAGGAATCTATGAGGCCCCATCACAATGAATATAACATATCTCCTCCTAAGCTCTAGCTGAGGGGACAAAAACTTCAGGGCTGTTGGTGCCTTCCATTCTTGCCAGCACCCTCTGCCTTCTCCTCGGCAGGCTTTCTTATCCTGTCCCACACATCACCCTATTTTCTTGAAGTCTGCAGACACCCATCTCACTTCACCATCTTGCTCTCATGCCTTGCTTTCACCCATGTCTGGTGAGCCCTCACCAGCTGTTCCTTGAAACACAAAGCCAGGGTCTGATCAGAGGGTGACGTATAGAACCATTGCATGACACCTTGAGGGACATTTCTTCCTCCTTGTGACCAGTGCCAGCCTTCCTGGAACATTTTGTGTCATTTTTTTTTTTTTTTTCTCCTGCTCTTTCCTACTACTAAAGGAAGCTCCATCAGGGTGGAAACCACTCCTGAGGTAGGCATCCCAGCCCAATATGTTCCTTGCAGCCTCTCAGCCAAGCAGACACAAGTCACCTCAGCAGCAGCTTCCAAGCCATTGACCTGCTGCTGGCCTTGCAGCTTCTTGTGGAGACACAGCCAAGCCTTGTGCCTGCTGCTGCCCACTCATGGACTCAAGCAGAAGGGACAGGACAACCTGTATGGGGGCCTTCTTTCTGTCTGGGTCCTCCTGGGTCTGGAGGCAGAGGGGATCCCACAGTCAGCATGCCAAGCAGGTGCCTTCTGCTGGCCTAGCAGGGCCACTGCCAGCTGTCAGCCCAAAAATGCAGATCCCAAGGAGAAGTCAAGGCTGACCTGCAACCTACAGAGAGACCCAAGTGACCTCACAGTCCCTTTCTGTGACACATTCCTGCTGCTGCCCTATCAAGTGCAGAGACAGAAGTGACCTCACAGTCACTGCAACAGTCACATTCCTTCTGCTGGGGCAGGAGATCCTGAGGCAGAGCTGAGCTCATCAGAGGATTCCCACCATCTCCTTCTTTTGGCCCACAAGCTGGTCAGATCAGGGTGAGCAAGAGACTAAAGAAAAAGGGAAGCGGCTATAGGCAGTGTTTTGGCTTCAAGGTATACTTTGAGATCAGGCTTAAGAGTAGTGGATTCCTGTCAGGGTGTGGAGTAGCATTTACGTTTGGGGATTAATGTCACTAGTTAAAATAGGGGAAGGGCTTTACATGACTCTTTTAAGTCACAGTTACAGCAGAATCAACATTGCCTGAATGTTCTAAACTCACAGAAATCATTAATTTCTGCTGGCCAAACTCCTCTTCCCTCCCTCAAATCTCACATCTCTCCTGGCCAGGCTTCTCCTGACTTCCCATATCAGTCATCTTCTTAGGGGCAGCTTTCTGATGGTTTTCATGATCTCAGAGTATCTGTCTCATATCTGTTGGGTACTCCTGTCTTGAGACTGACATGGCACCTAAGTCAGGATGGAAAATAAACCAAAGCTATAGGTGAACCCTGCACAATGTGTCCTGCAGCTCTTGTACCACCCCAAAATTTTGTTTCCTGCCTCCAACTTTTAGATATGGAATGGCTTCTGTGCACCCAGGCTATCTTTTTCCAAACCCTCATGCATGGTTCAATTTGCCCCAAGCATCTTGGAGGCAGTGGCCCTCTCTGTGTAGAAAACTGAAAGCAGTCCTAAAGGATGACTTCAGGCAAAAGCTGACACCTCTAACATGACAACCCCCACCCAAGACCTCTTCCTCTATGGGGCCTACCAGGTACTTAGAAAGAGCCGATCTCAGAAACTACATGCACAGCAAGTGCCTTCTGCTGGCCTGCCATGGACACTGGCAGATGTGAGCCTAAAGGCACAGATCCCAGCCAGGAGTCAAGGGTGACCTGTCAGCTACTTCAAAAAGCAGTCACCTCACAGGCCATTTAACAGCCATTAGCTTCCTGCTGGACTTAGTGTTTCTGAGGCACCACTGAGCTTATAATACCACACCTATAAAACACCCCCTTTTTGGGCCAGGGCCTGCCCAGGTAGAAGTGATCTGGTTGTGATCCTCCAAGCCCATGGCACACCTGCTGGGCTCCCATCCTCTCTGACACTCAGGAGCCAGTTCCGTGCCAGTCCTGGGAGGTGCTAGGGCAGGAGGGACCTTGCAGGCAATGTTCCAGCCCCGTGCCTGTTGGTGGTCTTTCAGCTCCTTGTGCACAGTGAAGATCACGCTCACATCCAGAAGTTATGTGCCTGAAGCCAGCCTACAAGACACTCACGGGAAGCATCCTCCCAGCTCCAGCCCCAGCCGGTAGTGCTGCTCTGCAGAGCGAGGGGGCTGTGGTGCCCAGAGCATGGGGACACTCTGCAGGGCTTTGCTGGGCAGGCTGGGAGGCAGACCCAGCTCATGGGGTCACTGCCATTGCCCCAGGGCTGCAAGGAATCACTCCCCAGGCTCCTTTGCTGGGGCTTTTGTGTGCCCTGGGGCTGCACAGCTCTCCTCTGCTTGCTCACACCAGATTGAGCACTTGAGCTCTGGTCAGTCCACCTCGGAGGAGATCCCCCCTTAGGAAGGAAGTGCTGCAGTGGAGGCCAGCTGTGCCACTGCCGTGCCCACTGCCTGTCCCTGCCTGCAGTCCCAGCACAGCCCCACAGCAGCACTGGCACCAAGCTGCAGGAGCAGCCGGGCCTGACCCCACCAGCAGGGCTCAGCAGGACAGGGCAGCAGTGGCAAGAGAGCAGCTCTGCATGCCCCAAGCGCTGGTGCTCCCTGGCCGTGCTGCTGGGATGGGACTCTTTTCCTCTGCACCCCTGCACATGGGCACTGCCCCTGCAGAGCCAGGCCTGGTCTCAGAGGAAGGCTTCTCTCTGTAGATGTCAGAGACTGATTTTTGAAAGTGTGATTTGTGCTGTTGGACTGTGGTTGTCAAGCATGTTGTGCTTTATCCTGGCAGACAACTCAGCACCACGTAGCTCATCCTCACCCCCGAAATGGTCATGTGTTGAGATAAGGATGGTTTGATAGCAAAGGAAACAAAGAGATGTTGCTGCTGCTGCTGCTGATGATGATGATAATGTAGTTTATTAAATCATGCGATGACAGTGCAATTGCTCACCACACACTGACCGATACCCAGCCCGTCCCCAAGCAGGGGTCCCCCTGAACCTGGCCAGCCTGCCTCAGGATCTCCTGTGTAGGTCCTTTGACCTTGCTTTGTTTTATGTCAAAATCAGCGGTGGTGGTGGGACTTCATTCAGTCCACAGACGTCCACCATTATCTTCCACTCCCCATTAGAATTTTGCACTGTCCATATGGGACTATTAAAGGGTGAGAGAGCCTTGCTGATCACTCCTTGGCTCTCCAGTCAATGAACCAGGTCATGCAGGGGAATCAGGGAGTCTCTGTCAGTGCAATACTGCCTCAGGTGCACTGTTGTGGTAGCGATTGGCACCTGCTGCTCATTGGCCATCAGCACCTCCACAGCAGAAGGGTCCTGTGAGAGAGTGGGCAAGGTAGACAACTGTTTAAAGGTAAGCCTTTGGATCTTTGAAGTACCCTTTCCTGAAGGAGTCTATACTAAGGATGCACAGAGCTTCTGGGCCAGTCTCAAGGGGTTGCTTTTGCCACTCTTTCCCATTAGACTCACATCAGCCTCCAATACAGTTAACTACTGGGATTCTCCCATCATTCCAGAAATACAATTGGGTTCTGGCCCTTTTAGCTCGATGGCATTACACTACACTGTGCATTGGTGTCCTTTAAAACCTAACACCTGCTGTGGGTCTGATGTGCCAAGCAAGTAATCCTCAAAGTCCAATACACTCAGTTGCCTCCTTCCTCCCCCCGGTTGGAGGTAGAACCCCTCTAGTCCTGCTCATAGTATTCATTACTCTGTTTGGAGGACTGCCCACTAGAAACAGGAGCAGCAATTTTCTCAGAAGAACCACTTTTTGTGAATGTTTTTCCTTGCGCTTCATGTATCCATGCCTCTAGGATGGAGGTAGATTTTCCATCCCATTTACTCATGGCTTCTCCGCGATCACACAGTTAAAACCACAGAGCTGCACGTGGTATGTACCCACTATATCACCTTTCTTGAGTAGAGGGACACTTACACCTGAGAGCTGAGGTATTGGTTCATACAGGTGGGGAGGAAGATGTATTCTCTTGTAGTTCTTGGACCTACTCAGACAGTTTCTCCATAGACGAGACACAGGTTTGTAGGGAAGAAGAGAGACTTTCTTTGTAATGCCATAGCTGGCTAGCCGATTCATCCACCATGGGTTCCTCTTGGTCTTTCCTGGTCATTACTGCCAACGAATTGGCATATGATTATGGTGCGCTCTGTACAAACTTCTGTCACATGGGTCATGTGTACTTGACTTCATCTGGATCTTTGGACAGCTGTTAGTTTTCTAGGTTTCTACAAATCACCTTCAGCATGGGTAATTCCCTCAGGTACAGGATACCCCTGTGCATGGTGGTCCACTTGCCTGGTTGACATAGAAGATCTTCCTTCAAGGGATACCTTTCTTTCAGGCCTGAGAGGATTAAGTTCCTTGTGCCCTTTTCCACTGGCTTTCTCAATCACCCCTCACCTACAGGAGGATCCCAGCTGCTTGGCTTCCCTGCCCTCTAAATCCAGACTGTTAGCCCCCTTCTCTCAGCACTGGAGCAGCCAGCTGACAATGTGCTCACCGAGATGATGGCTAAAATATTTTCCCATGTCTCGTAGCTTACACTGGGATAGGGATCACATGGTTTCTGATGCTTATATGACCTCTTCTTCTTGGTCATCCTGCCTCCATGATGGACCAACTTAGGAGAAACCTGCCTCTTCTACTTCCTCCTCCTTTCTTGTCTGGGTGCCTGAGTTTCTTTCCTTTCTAAAGAAAAACTGACTTTTACACCCATTGTTTTCTCTTGCATAAAGAGGCAACCGATACTGGCACAGGCTGGTTCTCTGGCCCAGCCATGGGGCCCATTGCAGGTGCTGGAGTGGCTGCAGGGCCCATCACTGGAGTTGTTCTGGCTGCAGGGCCTTTTGGATGAGTTGGAGTGGCTGCAGTGCCTATCGCAGGTTTGGGAGTAGCTATAGGGCCTGTCACGAGTGTCCATTTAACTTTGGGCCCACCTCAGGAGCTGGAGTGCCTGCAGGGCCTGTTGCAGGGTTTGGAGTGGCTTTGGACAGGCCATATGCCTGTCATGGAGGAGAAGGGGGATGTGCAGGAGAAAGAGAGAGGGAAGAAGTGGTGAAAAGCATCCCCCACTGTCCATCCCAGTTCCACCCACCCTGCATAGGTTTACTCCCCAAGGAGAAAAGGCAAAGAGTTTAAAAGAGTGTAACTCTAAATAATTTCTAAGAGATGAAGAGATGGTTCCTGAGGTATGGAGGCAGCAATTATTTTATCCTGTCATAAGTCAGCGTTATCCAATACAGCAAAACAGTAACCTTAAACCAGCCCCCAGAACTGATAAAGAGCACGCAGTGGATGACAATTAGTAATGTGCTGTACAACACAATTCTGAAAACAAGCACCACAGACCCCAGATCAAAAATATCAATACTGTGATCAGCAACTGGTAAACTGATCTAATGCTTATAACAATTTACTTTTAAAACGCTGTGGTCAGCTCTGTCATCTCAACCTTTGTGCTCCATGCTAGGCACCAAAAAGCCTTGCTGTGGTTTGACCCAGCAGGCAGCTCAGAACTGTACAGATATTCATCCAATGGACTGCAGGAGAGAAGAGGGAGAAAAAAAAAAAAAAAGTAAAAGTTTATGAGTTGATATAAAAGCAGATTAATAGGACACAAAGGAAATAATGATAACAACAACAATAGCAATAAATTGTTATTATATATTTCATCATCATCATCATCATCATCATTATTATTATTATTATTATTATTATTATTATTATTATTATTATTATTATTATTATAGACACAGATATAATTATTATTATGGCCTGGCACATCAGACCCACAAAATGTATCAGGCTCTACTAGACACCAGTGCACAGTGTACCCTAATGCCATCAAGCTAGAAAGAGGTCCACCTGTATGTCTGGAGTGACAGGGGGATCCCAACAGTTAACTGTACTGGAGGCTGAAGTGAGTCTAACTGGGAAGGAATGGCCAAAGCACCCCATTGGGACTGGCCCGGAGGCTATGTGCATCCTCGACATAGGCTGCTTCAGGAGAGGGAATTTCAAAGTTCCAAGGTGGGGCTTTGACATAGCTGCCTTGGAGACAAAGGACATGAAACAGTTGTCTACCTTGCTTGGCCTTCCACAGAACCCTTCTGTTGGGGGTTTGCTGAGGGTTGAAGAACAGCAGGTGCCAATGGCTACCATGGTGGTGCACCTGAGGCAGCGTCACGCTAACCGAGACTCCCTGATTGCCATCCATGAGCTGGGTCATCGACTGGAGAGCCAAGGTGTAGATGTAGAGCTTGGGAGCGTAGTTTAGTGATGGACTTGTCAGCACTAAGGTAAAGTTGCCTGACCTGGGTTACACGTCCCAGAGTAGTGTCAGGCACAATGCAATTCTTTTTGCCTTCTGCATCTACAGCACAGGAAGTAGGATTTTTCCCTGCTCTATTGACTGGGCAGCTCTTTTCACATTACTCAGTTTAGGTTTGTGTGGCTGGAGGGGGACAATTTCCCAAAAGAAGCCAAGCTCATGGGTACAGCTACAGCCACAGGAAGATTTTTTTTTTCACTTTTCACCCTGAGTTTTCCACAGAAGACCAAAGAGAGACCATGGATGTCCAGTTGTCTACTAAGATTCATTTAGAATTTCTCAGGATCAAACGGTCATTTCAAATTTATTTTATTTTATTTTATTTTATTTTATTTTATTTTATTTTATTTTATTTTATTTTATTTTATTTTATTTTATTTTATTTTATTTTATTTTATTTTTTATTTTTTCCCTGATTATCTTAAAAAGGTTTCCATGTGCTGAACTGTGCTACAGTTACAGGGACAAAGACTACTGCTGGCAGTGGAGGTGTCAGACCTCCAGACTCTGTTTTTCTTCCCGATCAAGGCCTCCAAAGAAGTCCCCCTGGATCAATAGCAATAGGAGAATGATGCTCAAAACTGAAATGCAGCAAAATTCAGCCTTTAAAAGAAAAAAAGATTTGTATTAGCTGCTTTTTTGAAATCTTCTTCCTTAACTACTTCATGCAAGCTCTGCCATTAGCTGTACAAGTCTTGAAGTCATGAAGAAAACTATGGAAGAGATGTCAGGAGTTTCTGCATTTTAATGAGTACCATGGTGTATTTTGGTCTGATGCTATGACGCTCAGGTACTGAGAGGAGAATAATGCAACTGCTAGAGAAAGTGAAGTCAGGAGGAAAAGTTGAAGTGATTTGGAGTATTAATGGGCCCACTGAGGGCTGTTACTAATGAAGCCTCCCCAGGGACTAGTTAGGGTAGATAACTGTAGGCCATGATTACAGACAGGCAAAGGCACTGTGCTGAAAAAAGTCTTGTATTCTTCTGAATGAAGCAGAAAGCAAGGCCTCATCCCTGGAAGTGGGAGGGGAGATCCTGCACCCCCATGTCTGTGTCAGGGCTCTTGCTGGGGTCTGTAGGATGTGGTGGGCAGTGTAATGCCATGAGAAGAACAATGGTATGACATCTCTGAGGTGCTGTACAACGTTGAAATGAATCACTGAGGCCCCATCACAATAAGTATAACATATCTTCTCCTAAGCTCTAGCCAAAGGGGCAGCTATGGCTGTTGTCTCTGTTCCTCAGGCCTATGAGGACACTGCTTCTCATTAAAGCACCAGGGCCTCATTGCCTCCTTGCCACCACCCATGAAGCAGGTGGGGCTCATACCATTCTCCTCACTTGGCAATGCACATCCCCATCTCCTACTGACCAGGAAGCATCTTGTGGAAGGTGTGAAGGCTAAGGATCTCCATTCCCAGAGGACAATGGTCAAGGCCTGGCCCTTGTAATTGCTGACACACATCCAGTTTGTTTGTACCTCAGTGTCATCTTCACACAGCCTTTGTCTCCTTGTCCTCACTGCCTCCAGAGTTCTGCTCTAATGAGCTCCAAGGGAGGCTGTGTCAGTGCTGGCCCTCAGGGGGACACTGCAGGAAACTTGCCTCTGACTTGGACTTCTGGAGAGATGTCTTCAATTGTCTCTGAGTGCCTGAGGTTCGTGGGCTCATCAGCAAAGCCCCCAGAGGGATGATTCCAGTGCCTTAGGCTGGTGCTGTGCTGCTGAGCTGGGCCAGACTTGTGGGACAGAGAGAGCTCGTGGCAAGAGGGCCGTGGTGCAGAGAGACAGCTGTGGCCAGGAGCAGCTCCTCTGCACAGCACAGCAGGGCTGGGGGCTCTGACCGCAGCTGGCACGGGGAGAGGAGAGGAAAGAGGGCTTGGAGGCAGCTGGGTGTGGGATGATGCTGAGAGCTGCCTGCAGGAGAAACCTGCACAGCCCTTGACAAGGTAAGTGCCTGGCTGCAGGGCCATGCCTGGCTGCAGGGCCATGCAGCTGCAGGTACTGGAGGGGTCTCCTCTTGCTGGGTCTTGTTTCTGGGAGGGCAGTGGGCAATGCAGTAGGCTTTGAGAGTCCTGCTGGGTTGCAGTGCGAGGTGAGGAATTCTGGCAGAAACCTCAAGTATGGCCATAGGCCAGGTCTCCCTGGTCTGCCCAGAACACCCTGCTCGAGCAGGCCATGTCAGGCTCTCTGTCAGCTGCCTCATAGTTCTTGCAGCCATGGAAAAGAAGACAAGCTCCCAAGCTCCGTCTGGCTTTCTGTGGCCCTCCTCCCTCAGCAGCCTTCTCCAGTGTCTTCTCCAGTTTTTCAGGGAAACAGTCTAATGGGATGGTCCTGCAACTCACATAGGGGTGACACAGGGCAGCTAAGAACAGGACTGCTGGGCAGAGCTGCTCTGCTTGATCTTCACCAAGGGACACTCCCACAGGGTATCAAGAGGAATGAACAGGAAATGTGAGGATGTTCAGCAACCCAATTACCTAGTCCTAGGCATTGCAGGCCTACTGGGATAGAATAAAGCAAACAAAATCCCTACAGCTCAGCTCTGCACTCAGACTGAGTTGTTTGCAACAACTGACAAGTAGAAGGCACTTGAGGTTCCCTCATGTTCCTGCTTTCCTCCTACTGCACTAGGAGGAAGGAACTGCTAGGGAGCCCACAACTTACCCATTCTTCCAGTGCCACTCCCAGCTAGCACCAGCTACAGCTCAAGCATGAGAGCTGCAGAAAATGTCTTCACATACTGAAGCTTGGTCTGGGGTGTACTCTAAGGCTTGCAATAGTTCTTCCTCAAAGAAATCTTTTCTTTTTCTACCATTTTCTCTCAAATAGGCAGCCGTGTTCAATGTCAGAAAATGCCCAACATCAGCTCTGTGAGTGAGTTCCTCCTGCTGGCATTCGCAGACACGCGCGAGCTGCAGCTCCTGCACTTTGCGCTCTTCCTGGGCATCTACCTGGCTGCCCTCCTGGGCAACGGCCTCATCCTCAGTGCCGTAGCCTGCGACCACCGCCTCCACACCCCCATGTACTTCTTCCTCCTCAACCTCGCCCTCCTCGACGTGGGCTGCATCTCCACCACTCTGCCCAAAGCCATGGCCAATGCCCTCTGGGACACCAGGGCCATCTCCTATCAAGGCTGTGCTGCTCAAGTTCTCTTTTTTGTCTTCTTCTTTGGTTCAGAGTATTCAATTCTAACTATCATGGCCTACGACCGCTACATTGCCATCTGCAAGCCCCTGCACTATGGGAGCCTCCTGAGCAGCAGAGCTTGTGCCCAGATGGCAGCAGCTGCCTGGGGCAGTGGCTTTCTCAATGCTGTCCTGCACACGGCCAACACATTTTCCCTGCCCCTCTGCCAAGGCAACTCTGTTGACCAATTCTTTTGTCAAATTCCACAAATCGTGAAGCTCTCCTGTTCAGATGCCTACCTCAAGGAAGTTGAGCTACTTGTGTTCAGTTTTTCTTTTGTATTTGGTTGTTTTGTTTTCATTGTGTTGTCCTATGTGCAGATCTTCAGGGCAGTGCAGAGGATGCCCTCTGTGGAGGGCCGACACAAAGCATTTTCCACGTGCCTTCCTCACCTGGCCGTGGTCTCTCTGTTTGTCAGTACAGACATGTTTGCCTACCTGAAGCCCCCCTCCCTCTCTTCCCCATCCCTGGACCTTTTGGTGGCAGTTCTGTACTCAGTGGTGCCTCCAGCAGTGAATCCCCTCATCTACAGCATGAGGAACCAGGATCTCAAGGATGCCTTGAGGAGACTGATGACTAGAGATGTTACAAAATCAAAAAAATAGCCCATTTTCTTCTGCATATGACCCAGAATGCATTGCACAGATACACACATAGAGACATGAACACGAGTGAGCACAAATGCCATCAGCCATTCCTACAAGTCTCATGAAGGCCAGTGGGGCAGACAGTGTCACGAGGTTAATTAACATGCCTTGGGAAGTCATTTTTATCCAGCTCTGAGATGTGCTTGCTTGAAGCAAGGTCCCTGTGACCATTCCTCATGCCGTGGGGCATCTCAGAGAAGGGCAGAGCAAGGCAAAGCACTGCAGGGCTGAGGTGCCTCCCAGCCTCTGGCAGTGGCTGCAGGAGCCAGAGGGACACTGCAGGCACTGCAGTGCACTGTGCATGGTGTGCAAGGCAGAGACTCGTGTCTCTCAACAGCCCCGTGTGTATGAGGAGCGTGGGAGGCCAGCTCAGATGTGGACACCTCACAGAGCGCTGCCGTTGCCCTGTGTGACTCCAGAACCAACCCCCAGTGTCTCTGTGAGATTTCTGTAACCCCCCTCTCACAGGCTCATTACAGATGCCCCTCTCTGCTATGTCACACTACCCTGCCTTTCTGGACCAGGCCATCAAGCGTTTGGATCAGAGAGATTTCTGGGGACTTGGAAAAAGCAGACAGCAAACTCGTCTTCAGGAAGGACAAGAAAAAGGACTGGGAGATTTGCAGTTGTCACCTCTGCCCATGGGAACGTGATGGGGAAAGTCCTGCCACAGGTGAAGCAGTAGGGGAGGGCAGAGAAGGGAATGTGGTGAACCTGGATTCGGCAAGGCCTTTGCCATAGTCTCCTGGAGTCTCCCTTTAGCCACATTGCTGATATTCACACTGAAGAAGGGGATGAAGTTGGGGGGGGAGAAGTTGGCTGGACATTAGTGGTACAAAGTCCTCCTGCCAGCCAGTTACCAGCAGCATCCTTCAGTCATGGGCACTTGGACCAACACGTTTGACCCTTTTTTATCTCCCTTTATGATGGCATGGAGCACTTTTCCAAGTCATCATCTCATCAACATGAGTTATTCTTTAATTCAGTGACTTCTTCCCTTGGAGTTCTGCTTGAAGACAGAAGAGGTGGAGGAAGAAGAAAAAAGAAAAAAAAAAAGTTGGGAAATATCTTTTGGTAAATGTTTGCATAAGACTATTCACAGAAAAAGCATACATTGGTAGATAATCCTTGTCCACAGTGCTGTCAATAATAAATAAAATAAATAAATAAACAAATAAAATAATAATAATAAAAAACCTATGAGACTAAATCAAGAGAATTCATAGAAAAAAAGCTGGTGGTGTTGCCATAAAAGACTCTTTTATCTGTTACTTAGAGTCCTTTTACGCACAGGTTCCCATTGTTTCCTAGATCTACTTTCATGGCTGGTTTCCATTCTCTATTCAGAGGTGGCCACTGCCTCCAGGATGCCCTGGGGTAGCCAAGGAACGCAGATGGGACAAGTGACATGAGGGAGCACTTTTGGAGCACAAGCTGAGGGGCATGAACTGAGGCTAGGCCCTACAGGGGCTGTACAGGGCTGCTAAGCACAGAATCATAGAACTGCTCATGTTGGAAGGGACCTTAAAGAGCCTGTGGTTCCATAATGTTCACAAACACCCAAATCTCAAGCCTGTGCCACACTGCTGCTGGCCTGGGCCTTTTACTTCAGATGGAGGCCTTTTCCTGCAGCATATACCACGTTGGTCATGGCACAAAAATGCTGTTTCTATACCAGCGATCTGGAGCCTCCTTCATGTGAGGCCACATTTCAGTGTCCTTCGTGCTGCTGGCAGGGTTTTGTCTCATGGATGAACTGGATCACAGAATCCCAGAATCATCTAGGCTGGAAGAGACCTCCAAGATCACCTAGTCCAACCTCTGACCTACCACTAACAAGTCCTCCACTAAACCATATCACAAAGGATCACTGAGTATTCTGAAGCCCAATACCATGTTGTTGTTGTTGTTGTTGTTGTTGTTATTATTATTATTATTATTATTATTATTATTACTTTCCCTCTGAAGCACAATCACAGAATCAGAGAATCATACAACGGTTGAGTTGGAAAGCACCTCGACAATCATCTAGTTCCAACCCCCCTGCCATAGGCAGGGACACCACCCCCTAGATCAGGTTGCTCAGGGCCTCATCTAACGTGGCCTTGAACACCCCCAGGGATGGAATATCCACAGCCTCAGCCACAGCATTCCACTCCCTGGAATGCAAGTCATCAAGCCCCATAGACTTGTACTTCTTGAGCTTCTTCAGGTGGCATCAAATCTTCTCTTCACTTACAACAGGTGGGAATTTGCACCCCCAGCCCCTACCTATGGGTTCAGAGAATGAAAGACTTGGGAAGCCTGACTGGCAGGGAAGACTGAGGAAAAGAAGTTGTTGAGTCCCTCAGGCTTCTCCATGTCTGTCATTACCAGTTCACCCTTCTCATCCATCAGAGGGGGGTACACTCTCCTTGGCCTTTCTTTTCTGAGCAAAGTACCTATAGGATCTCTTCCTGTTATGCTTTTCATCCCCAGATAAGCTGAGTTCCATCCATGCCTTGGCTTTCCTTATCCCATCCCTGCACATCCAAAACTGAAACATGTGAGAGGGCCTGGGAAAAGTAACCTTGGATCCACAGAAGCCATTTGGGAAACAAAACTTGTAGGTCGTAAGCATGATTTTGTGGAGGTGCAGAGCTGATGGGCACATTGCTCAGGATGCGCCTAAAGATTTTTGTGTCCTTTTCCCTCCTGACTACAATGCCACTTCCTTCTCAGGAATGGAGCAGCCAACAGAGGTGAGACAGATACACTGAGATGGTAAATGTCATCAGAAAGCTGATCCAAGTAAAATATGGGGAGGTCAGGAGCAGCCTGAACAAGAAACATGCAAGATTTTGGGGTGGGAATAGGAGCATGGCCAGCAGAAATTAATGATTTCATAGAGGTAAGAGCATTCATGCAATGCCGGTAGTGCAGTAAGACTGACTTAAAGCAGTCATATATGGCCCTTACTTTACTTGAGCTAGTAATTTTAACGCTAAATAAACCTAAATGCTACTACAACAAACTGAAAGAAATACATTTTCTCTCTTGATAACTGTAATCCTTTCACTTAACACATATATTAAAATGCCTTATTTAACCCTAGACTCCTTGACAGACAAAAAGCACCCGTAAACCACAGAGCTTGTCCATACCTCAACCACAGACCTGACAGCACAAGCAGACAAAAAAAACTCCTACTAAAACTTGGTTTAATCTCTAACCCAGAAAGTGAAAAAGAGATACCGAAGGGGCTAGAGAAAGCTCAGCTCTACCTCAGGATCTCATGGCCCAGCAGGAGGAATGTGACTGTGGCAGTGACTGTGAGGTCACTTCTGCCTCTGCACTTGATAAACCTGCAGCAGGAACATGTCACGGAAAGGGACTGTGAGGTCACTTGTGTCTGGAGGTGGCAGGTCAGCCTTGACTTCTCCCTGGGAGCTGCACTTTTGGGCTGACATCTGGCAGTGGCCCTGCTAGGCCAGCAGAAGGCATCTGCTTGGCATGCTGACTGGGGGATCCCCTCTGCCTCCAGAGCCAGGACGACCCAGGCAGAAAGAAGGCCCCAACATGGGTTGTCCTGTCCCTTCTGCTTGAGTCCATGACTGCACAGCAGCAGGCACAAGGCTTGGCTGTGTCTAGCCAAGAAGCTGCAAGGCCAGCAGCAGGCCCCTGGCTTGGAAGCTGCTGCTGAGGTGGCTTGTGTCTGCTTGGCTGAGAGGCCGCAAGGAGCCTGCTGGGTTGGGATGCCTACTTCAGGAGTGGTTTCCACCCTGATGAAGCTTTCTTTGGTAGTAGGAAAGAGCAGGAGAAAAAAAAAAAACTGCCACAAAGTGTACAATGGAAGGATGGTACTGGCCATGAGGAGGAAGAAATGTCCAGGGGAAAAACTGGTCTTGCTGCTAGTAACAGAGGCAAAGAAGGCATTAAGTGCCTCAGACTTTACCTCATCCCTTGTCACTGGGTTTTCCCCCCAGAATCCAATAAAGGATTATGATTCTCCCTAATCCTCCTTCATTTAAATTATTTATATCATTTTTATCTTATCGTATTTTATTTTTTTAATTGTCTTTGACAGTAATAGATGGATTGAGCTCCAGCTGGGCTTTGGCCCTTCTAATTTTCACCTGCACAGCCCCATAACATTCAGGACACAGCTTCAGACAAACTGACAGCATGCATGAGAAGAAAGCACAGCAAATGTGGAACTTGACAGCCTTCCATCCCCTACCTTCTGTGACTGTGCTGCAATTCCATTCAGATGGTTAGTCCTGAATTATCCAAATTTCCCTGCAACCCTTGCTGCTGCAAGGTATCTCTGGTCAGAGATAGCACAATTACACTAAGGTTGAACTGTCTGCCTGCTGACATTAACAGCTGATAGAATGGAGCATCACTGTGGGTGAACCTTGAGAATCTGCAGGATTTTGACTTCAGAAAATTTTTGACTTTTACATGGAGAAGAGCCCAGTCCTGTACCAGAGGAAGAGAAACCCCACACATCAGGGCAGACTGGGACCCTGCTGAGTGAGTAATGTCCAGCAGGAGGAGGGCCTGGGTACAACGAGGGATGCCATACGAGCAGTGGTGCCTGCTCACGAGGAACCAGGTCAGCTTCCTACAGAGCTGCCTTACGAGGGGCATGGCCACCAAGAAGATCTGAGTTCCCAGACTCAGCTCAGACTTGGTGTGACACCACACGGACAAGGGTCTGCAGCCAGCAGTGAATGATGTGCAGGTATGGGAGTCCTTTTAAGAGCCAGGTTTAGACAGGATAGAGGGCTGTGGAAAGGCTGAAAGTCCCAACAGGACCCAGGTCTTTGTGTCCAAGGGTATGGCTGTTGTCTCTGCCACTGAGGCTTATGAGGAGACAGATTATCGTTAAAACACCAGGGCCTCATTGCCTCCTCGCCCCCACCCATGAACCAGGCAGGGGTCGTACCATTCTCCTGCACTTGGCCATGCACATCCCCATCTCCTACTGCCCCACAAAGAGCCCTGAGCAAACTGTCAAGGGAAAGATCTCCCTTCAAAGGACTTGGGGTCAAGGCCTGGCCCTTGAGCTTGGTGAAACACATCCAGTTTTCCTACACATCAGTGTCACCTTCACATTGCCTTTGTCTCCTTGTCCTCACTGCCTCCAGGGTTCTGCTCTAACGAGCTCCAAGGGAGGCTGTGTCAGTGCTGGCCCTCAGGGGGACACTGCAGGAAACTTGCCTGGGACTTGG